>NW_024744757.1:0-30934 GCF_018991925.1 Homarus americanus
ATCAGTGTGCTTCGTTCAGTTGCATGTTGCTTGCCTGCTCCTCGTTACACCCTAGCTGGATCTGTCATGGCTGCCACTCTCGTTACACCCTAGCTGGATCTGTCGCACTGCCTCCTCGTTACACCCCAAGCTGGATCTGTCATGGCTGCCACTCACTCGTTACACCCCAAGCTGGATCTGTCATGACTGCCACTCACTCGTTACACCCCAAGCTGGATCTGTCATGACTGCCACTCCTCTCGTTACACCCCAAGCTGGATCTGTCATGACTGCCACTCCTCGTTACACCCCAAGCTGGATCTGTCATGGCTGCCACTCTCGTTACACCCAAGCTGGATCTGTCATGACTGCCACTCACTCGTTACACCCCAAGCTGGATCTGTCATGGCTGCCCTCACCGATTACACCCAAGCTGGATCTGTCATGACTGCCACTCACTGGTTACACCCCAAGCTGGATCTGTCGCAGCTGCCACTCACTCGTACACCCCAAGCTGGATCTGTCATGGCTGCCACTCCTCGTTACACTAGCTGGATCTGTCATGACTGCCACTCACTCGTTACTAAGCTGGATCTGTCATGACTGCCACTCACCGTTACACCCCAAGCTGGATCTGCCACTCTCGTTACACCCCCAAGCTGGATCTGTCGCGAGCTGCCACTCACTCGTTACACCCCAAGCTGGATCTGTCATGACTGCCACTCACTCGTTACACTAGCTGGATCTGTCATGGCTGCCACTCTCTCGTTACACTAGCTGGATCTGTTCATGGCTGCCACTCACTCGTTACACCCCAAGCTGGATCTGTCATGGCTGCCACTCCTCGTTACACCCTAGCTGGATCTGTCATGACTGCCACTCCCTTTCGTACCCCAAGCTGGATCTGTCATGACTGCCACTCACCGTTACACCCCAAGCTGGATCTGTCATGGCTGCCACTCCTCGTTACACCCAAGCTGGATCTGTCATGGCTGCCACTACTCGTTACACCCCAAGCTGGATCTGTCATGGCTGCCACTCACTGGTTACCCCTAGCTGGATCTGTCATGACTGCCACTCACTCGTTACACCCCAAGCTGGATCTGTCATGGCTGCCACTCACTCGTTACACCCCAAGCTGGATCTGTCATGACTGCCACTCATTCGTTACACCTAGCTGGATCTGTCATGGCTGCCACTCCTCGTTACACCTAGCTGGATCTGTCATGACTGCCACTCCTCGTTACACCCCAAGCTGGATCTGTCATGACTGCCACTCACTCGTACACTAGCTGGATCTGTCATGGCTGCCACTCACTCGTTACACCCCAAGCTGGATCTGTCATGACTGCCACTCACGTTACACCCCAAGCTGGATCTGTCATGGCTGCCACTCACTTTCGTACACCCCAAGCTGGATCTGTCATGACTGCCACTCACTCGTTACACCCCAAGCTGGATCTGTCTGACTGCCACTCCTTTCGTTACACCCCAAGCTGGATCTGTCATGACTGCCACTCACTGGTACACCCCAAGCTGGATCTGTCATGACTGCCACTCCTCGTTACACCCCAAGCTGGATCTGTCATGACTGCCACTCACTGCGTTACACCCCTAGCTGGATCTGTCATGACTCCACTCACTCGTTACACCCCAAGCTGGATCTGTCATGACTGCCACTCACTCTCGTTACACCCCAAGCTGGATCTGTCATGACTGCCACTCACTCGTTACACTAGCTGGATCTGTCATGACTGCCACTCACTCGTTACACCCCAAGCTGGATCTGTCATGACTGCCACTCACTCGTTACACCCCAAGCTGGAGCCCAAACTTACCCTTAACCCAGACGTACGATGCCGCAGCTATCGCAAATATCAACAGGAAGAGGATAAACGCGAAGGTTTCTAAATTGTTGGCAGTGACGCGGCTGACACCGTAGAGTATGGTCCTAAGCAGCTTCCCTTGTGCGGTGTTGAAGTTTGTGCGCAGGACGTAGCACACACAGCCGTTATCAGGCGCTGCGAACAAGGTTAATTATCAGTTGTCGGCTAGATTTACTGTTTGCTATAGTTGTATTAGGGTGTCCTTCATTTACTGGGCCAGGTTTTGACTCCAACCTAACATGACCTGACCTGACCTAACACACAGCCGTTATCAGGCGCTGCGAACGAGGTTAATTATCAGTTGTGTCGGCTAGATTTACTGTTTGCTATAGTTGTATTAGGGTGTCCTTCATTTAATACTGGGGTTGTGTTTCTGACCTAACATGACCTGACCTAACACACAGCCGTTATCAGGCGCTGCGAACGAGGTTAATTATCAGTTGTGTCGGCTAGATTTACTGTTTGCTATAGTTGTATTAGGGTGTCCTTCATTTAATACTGGGGTTGTGTTTCTGACCTAACATGACCTGACCTGACCTGACCTAACACACAGCCGTTATCAGGCGCTGAGAACGAGGTTAATTATCAGTTGTGTCGGAAAGGTTTACTGTTTGCTATAGTTGTATTAGGGTGTCCTTCATTTAATACTGGGGTTGTGTTTCTGACCTAACCTAACATGACCTGACCTGACCTAACAATAACACTCAAACACAATATAACAAACTACAATAGAACAATAATTTATGTACAAAAATTAGCTGCAATCACATCAATAAAGGAATATTATCACAGGAAAGGAATCCAATCACATGAAAGGAAAAAACTCCGATAAACAAACAGGGAAAAAAACAAAAAAACAAAACTAACCTCGAAGACCAGTGACCGTCTTGCTGGGGGGTGTGTGTTGAACGACCTTGGTGCCCCCAAACAAGACGTGCAGCTTAGCGTCGGTAGTTAAATCCAGGTAGCGGTCCAACTCTACGGCTTCCAGACTCTCCTTCATCTGCGGTACTGACTCGCCTGGTGAGAGAGAGAGAGAGAGAGAGAGAGAGAGAGAGAGGTGAAGATTATATTAGCCAGACTACTAGTATATTTAACCTGTGGGGGTTGGTTAGGTTAGGTTAGGTTAGGTTTAGTTAGGTTTGGATAAGTTAGGTTTGACTAAGATAAGTTACATTAGGTTAGGTGAAGTTATGTTAGGTTAAGCTGAATTAGGTTAGACTAAATTAGGTTTGGTTAGCTTAGGTTAGGTTAGAGTAGGTTATACTTGGTTAGGTTAGGTTATATTTTTGTTAGGTTAGGTGAACTGGGGGGAGGGGGAATCTACCGGTGATCCATCCACATTACAATTCATCACCAACACAGAAGCTTTCAATATACCTTAACATACACCAGTAAATCAATGTGTACAGTCGCTCCAAAAACTATCTTCACAAGGGGTGGTCGTGTGTGTGTGTGTGTGTGTGTAGGGAGGGCGGTCGATGAATTCCACAATGAACGGTACGACTCCCATTGTCTCGGTAGTGTTGTCAAAAGCCTTCGCCCGTTGTATCATATTGTCGAAAGCAACTTTGTATTTTTTTTTTTGAGCGACTGTATGTAAATAATTTTCACCTCTAGGAGCCAAGATTCGAATCCCTGATCACCATGGAGGGGGGTAGTAAGGTAGTTAGCCAGTGAACCACAATGGGCTGAAACTTAGCCATCGTTAGTAGTGCGAGGTTAAACGCTAAGCACTGTCAGCCGTCGACACACACACACACACACATATATATATATATATATATATATATATGCAAGTAAATCACTGTAGGTGCGGCGTGATCTGGTGTGCTGGGCAACCTGAGGAAAGAAAACCACGAAGTTCCCAAAAAGCGCTTCGTGCCAGTTGCATCTTCAGAAAGTGAGTAGACTGAAGATGTAGATACAGCTGATTATATATATATATATATATATATATATATATATATATATATATATATATATATATATATATATATATATATATATATATATATATATATATATATATATAAAGTCTCTCTCTCTCTCTCTCTCTCTCTCTCACGTGAGTCATTAATCAAACTCCCTTCACTACAACACAACATACACCCACGATACACCCAGGTTATACCCCAGACCACCAGTACCCACCTGTCAGCATACTCTCATCCACAACACAGGGTCCCCGTAGAAGGAGTAAGTCGCAGGGGACCAGATTGTCGTTCTGGCTGCGGCTCACGCTAACGATGTCTCCGGGAACGAGCTGGTCCGTCATGACCGAACGCCAACGGCGGTTCCGGTATACCTGAAGAAACGCAACCAGCGAATAATAATAATACTAATAATAGCATTAATTGGTCCAGCATGTAAATAGACTCTGCAGGTAAAGTATAAACAGTTAGAAGTCAGAGTAAGTCAAGGTAAGTCAGGGTAAGTCAAGGTAAGTCAAGGTAAGTCAGGGTAAGTCAAGGTAAGTCAGGCCAAGTCAGTTCTCTCCCCGACTGTACAGATCACAGAGGTATTATAAATAACATACAGTTAACTACTTAAGTCCCATCTCTTCTCCTCCTGAGCCACGAACCCGAGGATTCACATTCATGAACCCGATGCATTTATGGACAGAATTATGCATCAGTTAACTGGTCCGGGTTCATGAGTCTGAATCCTGAGGTTTGTGGTTCAGAAGAGGAGACAGGATTTTAGCACTGTATTTTAAGGCCATTTAAGACACATGGCCATATAAGACACATGGCCATATAAGACACATGGCCATATAAGACACATGGCCACATAAGACACACACCCCATTTTACCAGGGAGTACTAAGAACAAACTTCGGTATGTATTTTCCTCTTGTAGTCATAGTTTTCTTAAAATAATATATACAGTAAATGTGAGGAATAAATACAAAAATAACACCAATAAATAAGTTCCAACAAATATACTGTATTGCCGGACACAGTAAATAAAAGACAAATGCAAGTTTAACACAGTCGTCATTGGCATATACTCCCCCCTGGTTCACCATAGCAACGGTGATGCTAACCTCCGCTGATTCCCTAGCGACGATCACCATACTGCCAACAGCCCAGTCGTCCACCTGCTCTCCCACTAAGACAGCTAACTCGTGTGTAAATAAATGTATATTACCTTTATGTGTTTGCCCGAAGGTGTGTGTGTGTGTGTGTGTATGAAGGAAGGTGTGTGTGTGTGTGTATTAGTCAAGAAAGTTATGTATATCAGCCTGTAAATACAAGATGATAAACAACCATAATGCCTCACAGCTTGGCCCAGTAGCCTGCTGGTTACAGGAGTCTAACTTGGCCACAATGATGCCAGTGATGTTAACAGATGTAATGGTGAAAAGAAAGTTATCTATAAATCTTCATTTGTTTCAGGTGTTAGTAGATTTAAAATAAATGTTGCAGGTATGGCATTAATAGATTGTAATGCTTATAAGAGTTCAGAAATGGTCACTGCTTAGCTGCCTCTGAGGAGTTGGGTGTCTGCCGTACGGACGTTAATCACCTCGGGCTAACAACAGTCGTTATAAACCCAGCTTTTATATTTACAATAATTATTTTTTCGTTAAATAAAACTAATAATAACATTTAAGTAGGCAATAACAAATTTATTATTCTAGAGTTGTGTTAGGTAGAATTAATCCTACTGGAGACACCAACTGGAGGAATCATCAGCTTACAGGAGACCACAGCTTCACATATAGGACACAGGAGGATTTTTGAGCCATTTATCAGGAGAAATGTGTCTTATATGCTGTAAAATAAGGTCGTTAACTGTAATTTTTTTTTACGGGAATTAGCCCACCCGGGCACAGGTCAAACGACCCACAACGGAGCCTGGGGGGTGAAAAAGAAGAACGGAAAGAAATTGTAAATATAGAAAAAAGTTATAGTACTGTATTAATCTACACCACGAAGATGCCGGAAAACCAGCTTTTTAAAGTGAGACAGATTGTAAGAGCATGGAAACACAGAAGAAGGCAGAGCATTCCACAGCTTGGCTGTGTGAGGAAAGAAGGAGGTACTATAACGGGTTATTCTCGTGTGACCGACATCCACAGAGAAACGGTGGGCACCGCGGGCAAGACGTGTGTTACGAACCCACGGCCTTGCCGGCGGTACACAGGATGCCAAATCCACTGAACATTGTCCGTTAAAGTACCTGTAAAAGAGAGAGAGTGAAGCAACATTGTGGTGAGGAGAAAGGGAAGAAAGATTATCAACTAAAGGAGGAGAGTTAATAAGACGAAATGCCTTTGATTCCACCCTATCTAACAGAGCCACCCCAGATATGAGAGCAGTACTCCAAGTTAGGACGAATGAATCCCTTATATACTTGAACCAACTGCTCAGGAGTGAAGTAGGATCTGTACAGTATTCCCAGCTTTCAGGAGGCAGCTTTAGCAATGTTGAGGATGTGTGGCTTCAGTGACATATTAGAGGATATGGTGAGGCCTAACATATTTATTTCAGAATTTGGGAGGATGATAGCATCCTGAAATGTAATTGGTGGGAGATTGTTTGTACACCTTAACGATCTATGTACAGCAGGGGAGAAAAGTTCTTTCCTCACGGTGAAACTCACACACAGGATGACTCTCTGAGATGACTCACCCTGACCCCACCTACCTGTAAACCTAACCTAACCCCACCTACCTGTATCATGTAAGGCTTGGCCCCCATCTTGCGGATCTCGGACATATTTCTCAATTGTTGCTGGACTAGAGTACACTCAAAGATGACCAACATGAAGAGCGTGAAGAGGCTATAGTACCAGTACTCATCCAGACACCAGAGTCCGACACAAAATACCTGTAAGAGAATAATGCTTCATCAATCATGTACTCAACCTAACCTAACCAAAATAAAAATATCTGACTACAATTTCACACACACGCACACTTCCCTCTGCCTTCATAGGGTAAGGACGTGCGTAGTCAGCGCTGCCCGCTAACGCGGCCGTGGTCTCTTGATCATGGAGACAGCTGCCAGCCCGGTCTGTCAGGCCGTCCCCTCCCCCATCTCCTTCCCATCTGGATTTATCAACATCCTCACACCAACAGTACAGTGCAAAGATTGACGATCAACCCACAAGTGATATACAAAAGTGCCAATTTTAACTCGAAAGAAAAACACAAAACACAGCAATACTGAGTGTGGCTGGATCTGACCTAACCTGACCTGACCTCACGGCTTCACCTGACCTAACCTGAAGGATGGAGCACACCTGCATTGCCCCAAGCTACTGTCCTGGCCACGTGGCCACACACCTGCCCAACCGCATCCAGCCCATACGAGTACGAACTGATTGCTACAAGAACAGCCCAGTCCCAACCATTGTAAAAATTATCAACACCTTATTATTATATATCATATTTGTATCACTTATGTTACTTGTACATCATTTGTAAATCAAGAGAACCATTCCCCGATTATGTAATTGTAGATTTTCAGCCTTCCGGCTGCCATGCTCTTTCAATAAACCGTTAATTATTATTATTATTATTATTATTATTATTATTATTACTAGTATCATATCCTAGGTCATCATCATCATAACCGAGCAAGCACTGTACAAGGTAGTTACATGGTCGAGAAGGACAGGTAAGGAACACAAGTAACACTAATCAACTCACCTGGAACACAAAGAAAGGCGCAGTAGCTCTCTCTTTGAATAGCTCCATGAATTCGGGTACGTCCATCTGAAGACTGAACACAAACACATAAGTAACTCTTAAGTGTATCTAAGTAACTCATAAGTGTGTCTAATTCTAACCTATGTCAGCATTGGGTTAGGTTAGGTTATGTTAGCATTGTTGGGTTAGGTTAAGAACATAAGAATGGATGAAACAGTAACTATTGGCCCATACTAGGCAGGGGGCCCCATCTACACCCAACCCCTATGGTCCATACTAGGCAGGGGGCCCCATCTACACCCAACCCCTATGGTCCATACTAGGCAGGGGGCCCCATCTACACCCAACCCCTATGGTCCATACTGGCAGGGGCCCATCTACAACCCTATGGTCCATACTGGCAGGGGCCCCATCTACACCCAACCCTATGGTCCATACTAGGCAGGAGGCCCCATCTACACCCAACCCCTATGGTCCATACTAGGCAGGGGGCCCCATCTACACCCAACCCCTATGGTCCATACTAGGCATGAAGTGAAACCTCAATATAATGAACTATTGGGATGAAAGTCCATTATATCGAGGGCCCACATCTAACAAACCCTTGATATAACGTACTCTCCTCTCCATATAGTTTATTATATAGAGGTTTCATATCTAACGGACCCTTAATATAATGAACATTCCTCTCCACAGTCCATTAAACAGAAATATCACCCTAACGACCTGGTTTACTCCCAACGACGTGGTTTAATCGCCACTTACTTGTTCTTCCCGTATCTCTGCTCCGCCGCCGAGAGGTCAGCGTCCTCCTGGTAACCTCTCCACTCCGCGTACGTCCGGAACTGGAGGTCGACGGGGAACTGGAGGCCGACGAAGCGTTTCTTCTCACCATCGTCCCAGAGGTACTTGGCCTTTTGAAATGTGAACCAGACGCTTTCCCTGGAGTCTTTGGTGATCTGAGAGAGAGATATTAATTACACACCCACACAACCTAACCTAACCTAACCTATTCTATACAATATAACCACATTAACCTGTACTGTACAATATAACGACCACATTAACCTGTACAATATAACGACCACATTAACCTGTACTGTACAATATAACGACCACATTAACCTGTACAATATAACGTGGAATTATCGTTTACTTACATATGTCTTGTGCACTGTGGCGGGTTCTGAGGCCATTGTTTCTTGGCCGATGCAGCTGCAGGGTCCCTTTCTGCGAGCAAAACAACGATAAATATAACACGTTTTAGTATTTATTTTTTGTGGGGTGGAGTGAGAAGGTGAAATTAGGTGGGGAAGGTGGGGAAGAGTGTAGAAGAGTGTGGGGAAAGGTGTGGGGGTGGGTGGGGGAAGGTGAAGGTGGGTGGGAGGGTGGGGGTGGATTGTCTGAAGATTCACCCAGCAATCTTATATCATCTAAAGATTAAATTTCCTAATGCTAACCTAACCTAACCTAACCTGACCTGACCTAACCTGACAAAATGTAACATAACCTAACAGTTTTGCTGTGTGAGGAAAGAAGGAGGTAATGTAACGGGTTATTAAAGTGTGACCGAAGTCCACAGAGAAACGGTGGGCACCGCGGGCAAGACGTGTGTTACGAACCCACGGCGGTACACAGGCTGCCAAATCCATAAAGTACCTGTAAAAGAGAGAGAGTGAAGCAACATTATGGTGAAGAGAAAGGAAAGAAAGATTATCAACTAAAGGAGGAGAGTTAATAAGACGAAATACCTTTGATTCCACCCTATCTAACAGAGCCACCCCAGATATGAGAGCAGTACTCCAAGTATTCTGTTATATAGCCTAGTACAAACAAGCTTGGTAATACTCTACAACAGTGCTACTCAAAGTGTGGTCCGCGGACCGGTGCCGGTCCGTGAGCCATCGTCTGCCGGTACGCGGAGAGTTTTCAGAAAAGAAAGAAACGGTAAACACGTTCCACACCACGTGACACTGCCGGGACATCTGACTCGGTCTTTTTTTTTTTACATTTTCATTGTAGTTTTTATATTTATTATGGCTATATTTTTCATTTACTCACTCATGTTATAAGTCATTGCTATGCTATATAATGCGATATAATGAACAGCAAAACAGAGAACTGAAATACGTATAACAACACCTTCATGATGATGTGGCGTTTGACTCTGTGGGAGCCACACCTGGGGATATCAATAGGGCGCATCACCTTGTGTTGCCAGAATTGCCACGTTTCTCGGCCACAGTTACGTCATATCCACCCAAAACATAAATCTTTTTATTTTAAGTATGGTAGTTATTTAATTTTGGATAAAATAAATGTATGCATCCCATTAAAAGAAATGGCCGATTTTTTACTATGCGTGCCAGCCGTGAAGGGTGTCACACAGCTGGCAACCCTGCTATTCCACACGTGTGGATCAGCAGTCTGTGATGTCAGGTCACAGGTCAGTGGTTAGTTACCATCAACAAGTGGAACAGAGCATCATACAGGTATCTGAGTGTTTGTCATTTGGGACCCCATCCCAACCCACTGATCTGAAAATGTAAGTACTAATAATCTTAAAGGCCGGTTCACACTATTCCTGTGTAAAGTTGAAAAACAAAAAATTATTGTGGGACATATCTCAAAAGATTTTCCTGGGGGGGTGGGGGGGGGCCTATAGGCCCCGGGATTGGCTCGCTTCGCTCGCCGGTCCGTGGCACATTGAAAAAAACCATGCCGGTCGGCCACATCAGATAGTTTGAGAAGCGCTGCTCTACAACACTTGCACAGTTAGGTTAGGTTAGGTTAGGTTTTGCTGGGTTACATTATGGTTAGGGTGGTAAACATTTACTTAAGTGATGTGAACTCTTACGACAGCAAAAACAGTTTTTTCTTGCATGAATTTTGCTGCTTTTTTATTGGATATCATTTTGGGGGAAAAACATAAATACTAATATTTTCCTTATTTAACCTAACCTACCCTGACCTGACATAACCTAACCTAACATTAACATACCCTGACCTGACCTACCCTACCCTGACCTAACATTAACCTACCCTGACCTACCATTAACCTACCCTGACCTACCCTAACCTAACCCCCTGAGTGGCTACACAGTGTTACCATTATATAACCTAACATAACATATTCCCCTATTGAACAAACGCTATTTTTTCAGAGTCGGGGTCATGATAATGTGATCCAGGCTACCCGTGGACTACACCTTCCCCCATGACTCACCGACGGTATTACTGTTACGTTTTGTGAGTTAATTACTGTCCTACAGGTGAGGAGACAGTAAACATGGACAGGTAAGAGACAGAAGAGACACCAGGTGAGATAATTACTGTCCTACAGGTGAGAAGACAGTAAACATGGACAGGTAAGAGACAGAAGAGACACCAGGTAAGGAGACAGTGATCATAGACAGATAAGATACACCAGATGAGATACTTACTGTCCTACAGGTAAGGAGACACCGAACATGGACAGACCAGTGACAGAAGAGACAGGTCAACACATGGAGACATCCGATGGCCGCCAACACAATCAGCCCCGCCTCGAAATATTCCTCCCAGCCGTATATAACCACCCACGCCCACGCCCACGCCCCATATAACACTATAAAAGGGCAAACGTAGCCATGTAGGAGCAGTGGTCGGGGTACATAAAGGCCTACAGACTGGACTAGGTCGTCAATACAGCTGCTGGAAGCCATAATGCCTCCCTCTATCAGACGACAACACACACTGTCCGATTACCTTATTAAAACCTATTATATAAACTTATGCCCATAAAATCATTATTAATTAACCTACAAAGAATTAAATTTAGTATGTATATATAAAATATGTAAAATAAATAACTTTTTTTCCTATTTTTGAGTGATTTTTAGTATTTTCTTAGTTGTGTAATTAATTAAAGCCACAGCCAGACATCCGAACATAACATAATGGACAAGAGAAGACCAGATGGCGCAACTGACAGAAGACTGTGTTCGAATGGCTTTATTAACTATTCTATTTCTAACAGGTATATCTTATATTATTATCAATATTAAATGAATTTATTAACTATGTGAGCAAAATAAATAAAAGTTTTATATTTCTTCTACATTATTACTTAAATAAATTAAAAAAATATATAATAATACATTTCTTCACCTAAATCATCAACCAAAGCCAGAGCCAATTATCCGAACAGTCACCATGGCCTGAGACATATTCCATAGAGAATTTTTATTTTTTTTATTTCGCCACTAATTAGTCATCAGTATAAGGCAGTATAAGAGTATAATGACTAAATATATAAGTAGCTTTAGATAATATACACAGTTAAGCTTTCAGTAATAGTTGCAAGAAAACATGACAACACAAAAAATATAAAATTCTGTCTATCTATCTATCTGTCTTTCTAACTGTCTATCTATCTGTCTTTCTAACTGTCTATCTATCTGTCTTTCTAACTGTCTATCTATCTGTCTTTCTAACGGTCTATCTATCTGTCTTTCTAACTGTCTATCTATCTGTCTTTCTAACTGTCTATCTATCTGTCTTTCTAACTGTCTATCTATCTGTCTTTCTAACTGTATATCTATCTGTCTTTCTAACTGTCTATCTATCTGTCTTTCTAACTGTCTATCTATCTGTCTTTCTAACTGTCTATCTATCTGTCTTTCTAACTGTCTATCTATCTGTCTTTCTAACTGTCTATCTGTCTTTCTAACTGTCTATCTATCTGTCTTTCTAACTGTCTCTATCTGTCTTTCTAACTGTCTATCTATCTGTCTTTCTAACTGTCTATCTATCTGTCTTTAACTGTCTATCTATCTGTCTTTCTAACTGTCTATCTATCTGTCTTTCTAACTGTCTATCTATCTGTCTTTCTAACGGTCTATCTATCTGTCTTTCTAACTGTCTATCTATCTGTCTTTCTAACTGTCTATCTATCTGTCTTTCTAACTGTCTATCTATCTGTCTTTCTAACTGTATATCTATCTGTCTTTCTAACTGTCTATCTATCTGTCTTTCTAACTGTCTATCTATCTGTCTTTCTAACTGTCTATCTATCTGTCTTTCTAACTGTCTATCTATCTGTCTTTCTAACTGTCTATCTGTCTTTCTAACTGTCTATCTATCTGTCTTTCTAACTGTCTCTATCTGTCTTTCTAACTGTCTATCTATCTGTCTTTCTAACTGTCTATCTATCTGTCTTTCTAACTGTCTCTATCTGTCTTTCTAACTATCTATCTGTCTTTCTAACTATCTATCTCTATCTGTCTTTCTAACTGTCTATCTATCTGTTTTTCTAACTGTCTATCTATCTGTCTTTCTAACTGTCTATCTATCTGTCTTTCTAACTATCTATCTGTCTTTCTAACTATCTATCTGTCTTTCTAACTGTCTATCTATCCGTCTTTCTAACTGTCTATCTATCTGTCTTTCTAACTGTCTATCTATCTGTCTTTCTAACTGTCTATCTATCTGTCTATCTATGTCTTTCTAACTGTCTATCTATCTATCTTTCTAACTGTCTATCTATCTGTCTTTCTAACTGTCTATCTATCTGTCTTTCTAACTGTCTATCTATCTGTCTTTCTAACTGTCTATCTATCTGTCTTTCTAACTGTCTATCTATCTGTCTTTCTAACTGTCTATCTATCTGTCTTTCTAACTGTCTCTATCTGCTCTAACTGTCTATCTATCCTGTCTTTCTAACTGTCTATCTATCTGTCTTTCTAACTGTCTATCTATCTGTCTTTCTAACTGTCTATCTATCTGTCTTTCTAACTTCATTGTCTTTCTAAGTCTATCTATCTGTCTTTCTAACTTGTCTATCTATGTCTTGCCAGGGTCAATTTAGCCGGCTTGAGGTGGACATAAAGTCGGAGTGAAGGATCTTTTCAACATAAGACCTGGGAACAAGGTGTCGGCAGCTTCCATTACTGAACTTCAGTATGCAGACGACCTCCTTGTCGCTCACACTGAACACAACCTACAGGAGATCTTGAACACCTACACACAGATCTGTACACACACTTCGGCCTTGAGGTGAATGTACGTAGATTCAGATTTTCTCTCAGCCTGCCCCTGGTTCAGCCACACCTCCAGCCATCCAGTTTAACAGTACTACCCTCTCTGTTACCCACTTTCAGTATCTCGGCTCCACCTGTCCACCACCGCGGACATCGATGTGCATCTCAGCTGGCAGACTCTGTAATATCAACAATATTTACCTAGATTAGCCAAAGGCTTTTGGCAGTGTGCTCAAGAAAGGCTGAAAATTAAACTGGAAGATGCAGGTTCGAGGAAATGTCCTAGCGTGGATAGAAGACTTTCCTATGACATAAGCAGTGTGTGGTGATTAATGGCACGAAATCATCATCTGTACCTGTCACAAGCTTGAGGTACCACAGGGCAGTGTATAGGACCCTGTTGTTTTGATTGTTTCATAAATGACATGCCTGACGTTGTACACTCCTCCATACGAATGTTTACGATGGCCTTGGTTATTTGGGAATCAGAACCAAGCGGACTGTGAAGAGCTGCAGACCTCTGTGGGCTCCAAGAATGGTCGAAAAATGGCTGAGATTCAATGTCACGAGTGTAAGAGGATGCACCTGGGGCCGTGCCAGCGGTGAGGAGGCGATCCTATGTCCCAAGCGGGATAAAGAAACTGCACTAGTTGAGACTGTGTGAGAAGGACCTAGGTGTGTATGTTGACAATGAGCTGAACAAATTAATGCCTAGTTGGCCATCCTTGTTACATGAGAGGCAACCATTATTTTTTTTTAGAGTATAATGTAGTATAGTGTAGTGTAGTGCCGTGTGGTGTATTGTACTGTAGTGTGTAGTGAAAGAATGCTAGAGGTGTTGACATTATAATGTTTACAAAAATCATATCTTGAGAAGTCATATAAATCAATTAAAATATACAAATCTATGTAAACAAACAAAAATAATCCGATTTACTGACAAAAAACTACATCATCATTGTGTCGAGTCACACAGGCCAGGCACTCACACGGTCATTGTTACTCCGTATAAAAAATTATTCATGGCAAAATAAATCAGCAATCATTATT
The DNA here is from genome assembly GCF_018991925.1 of Homarus americanus. NCBI lineage: Eukaryota > Metazoa > Arthropoda > Malacostraca > Decapoda > Nephropidae > Homarus > Homarus americanus. The sequence continues at coordinate 14,598 of NW_024744757.1, forward strand.
ATTTTTTTTTATTTGTTACAAAGTTTCCCACGAGTAAGTGAATAATGAGAAGAAATTGGTAAAATAATTGAAATACAAAAGTCGGTAAATTCATTATAGTTTCATATTTGACTCATTTGCCCCAAAGGCTCAGTTTGGTTAGGTTAGGCTAGGGGAAAGTCTCCGAGAATCCGGGGAAAATGAGAAGCCCAGTAAGTATGACCTTCCTAAATGTTTACAAGAGTGTTGGAACTTTATTAAACATTTATAAGGTAGCATTGGAACCTTCTAAACATTAATAAGGAAGCATTGAAACCTTCTAAACATTAATAAGGAAGCATTGGAACCTTCTAAACATTTACAAGGTAGCATTGAAACCTTCTAAACATTTACAAGGTAGCAATGAAACCTTCTAAAACATTCATAAGATAATATTGGAACCTTACTAAATATATACAAGGTAGCATTACAACTTCCATTAGCCAGGAGGCCACTTCATCTGCCGGCCCCCTAGTATGTGGAGGTGCAGGTGGTAGACTGACTGTGCCCCATCACGACCATTGTTGATAACTGTAAAATAGTTATTATACTTTGACATAATCTATTAATATTTAAAATAGTTATTGCTTTGACATAATCTATTAATATTTAAATAGTTATTATACTTTGACATAATCTATTAATATTTAAATAGTTATTATATGGACGTAATCTATTAATATTTAAATAGTTATTATACTTGACATAATCTATTAATATTTAATATTGTTATTATACTTTGACATAATCTATTAATATTTAAATAGTTATTATACTTTGACATAATCTATTAATATTTAATGGTTATTATACTTTGACGTAATCTATTAATATTTAAATAGTTATTAAACTTTAACATAATCTATTAATATTTAAATAGTTATTATACTTTGACATAATCTATTAATATTTAAATAGTTATTATACTTTGACATAATCTATTAATATTTAAATAGTTATTATACTTTGACATAATCTATTAATATTTAAATAGTTATTATACTTTAGTAATAATCTATTAATATTTAAATAGTTATTAAACTTTAACATAATCTATTAATATTAAATAGTTATTATACTTTGACATAATCTATTAATATTTAAATAGTTATTAAACTTTGACATAATCTTAATATTTAAAATGAGTTATTATACTTTGCATAATCTATTAATATTTAAATAGTTATTATACTTTGACATAATCTATTAATATTTAAATAGTTATTATACTTTGACATAATCTATTAATATTTAAAATAGTTATTAAACTTTTGACATAATCTATTAATATTTAAAATAGTTATTATACTTTGACATAATCTATTAATATTTAAAATAGTTATTATACGACATAATCTATTAATATTTAAATAGTTATTATACTTTGACATAATCTATTAATATTTAAATAGTTATTAAACTTTGACATAATCTATTAATATTTAAAATAGTTATTATACTTTGACATAATCATAATATTTAAATGTTATTATACTTTGATAATCTATTAATATTTAAATAGTTATTAAACTTTGACATAATCTATTAATATTTAAAATAGTTATTATGCTTGACATAATCTATTAATATTTAAATAGTTATTATACTTTGACATATAATCTATTAATATTTAAATAGTTATTATACTGACATAATCTATTAATATTTAAATAGTTATTATACTTTGACATAATCTATTAATATTTAAAATAATGATTCATCTAACGAAAAATCACTAAAAATAAAAAAAAAATCTAAAAATTTACAAGTGATTCATAAAATCCTAAAATTAACAAAGAAAAATCCCTAATAAAATAAAAATGATTCATCTAACAAGAAAATTCCTAAAAAATATTAAACTGTTAATTTTCCTCAATCACCACCCCATCCCCTAACGACTGTGACTTACCATAGCGATAACCAAACTCTCCTGGGCTGCGACTTTCTTGTGCCACCAATAACCGTCCCAACAGCTGAAAATAAATACAGAATTAGCTTAGGTAGAAATCCTGTAGCCCCCATGGGCTCACCAGCCCCCATGGCCCCACCTGGGCCCCCATGGCTCACCCAGCCCCCATGGCTCACCCAGCCCCATGGCTCACCTGTAGCCCCCATGGCTCACCTGTAGCCCCATGGTCACAGTAGCCCCATGGCTCACACCCAAACCCCATGCCCTGTAACCCCATGGCTCACCCAGCCCCATATGGCTCACCCAGTCCCCCACATGGCTCACACCTGTAGCCCCCATGGCTCACCTAGCCCCTATGCCCACCCCCATGGCTCACCCAGCCCCCATGGGCTCACCTCTCCAGCCCCATATGGCCCACCCAGCCCCCATGGCTCACCCAGCCTCATGGCTCCAGCCCATGGCTCACCCAGCCCCTATGGCTCACCTGTAGCCCCCATGGCCCTCACCCAGTCCCCCATGGCTCCACACCCACCCAGCCCCCACAGTTCTCACCTGTAGCCCCATGGCTCACTCACACCTGTATTCCTTCATGTTCACCCAGGCCCCCCCATGGCTCACCTGTGTCCCCATGGCCTCAGCCCCCAATCTGCAGCTCCAGCCCCTTATCCCGTCTCCATGGCTCACCCAGCCCCCATGGCCACACACCTTCATTTGTCTCCCACCCAGCCCCTGTGGCTCACCAGCCCCCATGCCACCACCTATAGCCCCCCCATGGCTCACCAGCCCCTATGTCGCCTGTAGCCTCATGGCCCACCCAGTACTCTCATGGCTCACCAGCCCCCCATGGTCACCCACAGCCCCATGGCCTCACCAGCGTAGCCCCCATGGCCTCACCTGTACCCCATGGCCCACCCAGAATCCCCCATGGCCCACCCAGACCCCCATGGCCCACCTGTAGCCCCCCATGGCTCCTCCCCAGCCCCCATATTCACCCAGCCCCCATGCCACACACCCAGCCCCATGGCTCACCTGTAGCCCCATGCCCACCCAGCCCCCCATGGCTCACCCAGCCCCCATGGCTCACCCAGGCCCCCCCATGGCCGCCACCCTGTAGCCCCCCTATGGCCCCACCCACCACCCCCATGCCTGCCCCTAGCCCCCACTATCTAGCCTCCATGGCTCACCTGTAGCCCCCCATGGCTCACCCAGTTCCCCATGGCTCACCTGTAGCCCCCATGGCCATTCTCACCCAGTTTCATGGCTCACACCCCCCCATGGCTCACCCAGCCCCCCATACCACCTGTAGCCCCCATGGCTCACACCACCCCATTCTTTACAGGCTCACCTGTAGCCTCCCTGTGCTCACCAGCCCCTATGGTTCACTAGCTCCCCTATATGGCTCACCTGAACATATTCTGAGGTGGGGTCCCAGTACACCAGATCCAATTTAGTCTTTATTTCTCCAATTTATTTATTTATTACTGTATAATTTACTTTATTATTGTATTATAACTTACCGCCATAACATAACTTAACCCAAATAACCTACCTAACCTAACCAAAACCTACCCAACCAAAACCTAACACACTATATATATAAAATGGGATGTAAACCCTTATAGCTAGATGATTCACTTCATTTACCGTGCATCTTTCAATCGTTAGCCAACATCGCGTGATCCGGGAATCACGAGAATGTGCGCTGCGCCTGGGGGTTGACGTCGTGGCTAGGCAGGAGTTGTTCGTAAACAATGTCCGTAGGTATGGAACGGTATGATGATTTCTAATATCGCCGCTGGAGTTTCTTGCGCGCTCTGCTGCTTCGACTCGTTTTAGAGACTTCATCGCCATCGATTGTTTAATAGCAATAAACAGATAAACACAGATAAATAGGATATAAGTAAACAAAGAGATAAGGCAGAAGAATAAATGAAGAAAAATAATTAAATGAGAAGTAAAATCTAAAGAAAGCAAAGAGGCAGATTAGAATACCATAGTTATATAAAACCTCCTTCTTAATATAGAATGGATAAATAACACAAAACGGCAATAAATTAAAGAATAACTAAAAACGATAACAATAAAAAAATGGTAATAATAACATTGAATATCACATCTCGAGTCCACATGTGTCTCCATATAGGCTTAATTTAGCAACAATTATATAATAACAAGATTAAAATTCTCACAGGATCGAGAGACTTACAATCAACCATTTAGAGGACTTGACACCATACACAAAGGTAAAAATAAGCGATAACTACCATTAACCTTGAAATATTCTTGTTAATAACGCCATGTTATCATTTGGATCCATGACGTATTAATGTATAAGTAAAGAAGAATTGAACTTATTTAATTGAACTTATGAAAATAAAGAAATCAAAGTAAATTATAGAGTATCAAAGACTTTATATTGATGCTTTATAATGGACTTTAAGGCAAGGTACCATTCAAGATAGGCAGCTGGTCTGTGAGTGAGAATAATAATGAATTACGACGATATGATCGCCTTATTTATTAATTTAAGAAAAAATAATTAATCTCAACTGATTTTTTAATTAAATAATAAATAAATAATCTTTAAATAATCGAATATAATTAATTCCAACTATCCTGCCTTAAACCAACTTATTTGACCTATTCTAATATGATCCTTACTAGAAATAACATGATAGAAACACATTTAGTTATTAGTTAAATCTAATATAGATGAATGAATATACAGAGATATAATGTGAATAAATATGGTAGTGATAGTAAATAAAAAATAAAAAATAATTGGAAAATATTTGTGTGTTGGTGTTCGTAGTGTCAACCTTTTGGACCACCGCCGCCCAGTATGTCGGTTTTAGCTGCGGCTTCTAGTAATTATTCCGTCAAGGTCGTGAAATTTCTTCTAGTCACCTCCTAACTTCCACAGGTAGGTGTATTATATATTTCCTCCCGAGTTAGTATGGGACCAATACCTTGCAATTATGAGAAATATGTATAGAGGGTAACCACACAACTACTCCTCACATTGTTTATATTATAGACCTTTAACGAGCCATATTGTTATTTTCTAATATATCTAACTATATTTCATGTATGATAAAAGAGGTAATATAATCTGTATGAAAACACTGTATTTTTATTATAACGTTTATGATGTATTAAGTTGAAGAGGTCATAGTTCACCACACCTCTATGACGTCACTCTAGCTTGTTATCTTCTGTCAGTAATTACCACAAATTTATTTTTTTTATCTGTGGTGAGATAAGGTGATGGCAGGTCAGTAGAATACATCGTTGTTACACAGAGTTATTATTTTTATGTATATTTAGATTATGTATGTATGTATGTATGTATGTATGAATGAATAGTGAAAAAACAATATATTAATTTTTTTTATAGGCTGTATGTTCCTGAGACATAATGATTAATCGACTAAATTTCTTAATAGTTTACTAGAATTATTGGTTTATTGGTAGTAATGTGATTTAATTTTATATAGGTTGTATATGAAACAATTATTATACCCATAGTAGATGGTTTTATGTGACCCTATAGGTAGAAATGAAGTTAAGTTTATGAGGTAATCTGTAGGACATTACCAGACCGTCATGTGCCGTCACCAGAAACTATTGAGATTTTGGTTATTTAATGTTAATCTTGATAGGTATGCCCACGGACCTCAGTCGATCAAAATTTGTTAAATTACATTAAGTCCCGACGTTAGTGATTGTTCGTCAGTGCCGACAATTTTGGTTTGTGGTTCCTTTAAAATGGCTGGTAAGCTTAAAAGTGAGAGTTTTGTGGTGTTGAGAAGGAAAAAGAGACAATCTATTTTAGATTTATATGTATTATTTTTAATTTTTTCGACTTACTACCGGATGGTCCCTAACCCCGTGAAGTCAGAGGGGCTGTATTTGTGTCTCGAACGACACCTTTTGATTATGAAAGGTATTTATGGACCACCCTAAGGGTGGGAACTATTCTACCCCCTATACTAGACTAGTGATAATACTATATTGTACCTCATTATATTACGTGTTCTATGACGATTTTCATCTCATCGGAGGTCACAAATGATATATTATCGAAGATTACCAATTCTGGTCCCTAACCTAACATAACGTTTTCTAACTCCAATCCTGTCCTGTCTTAACTCCATCCCAATCCCAACCTAGTCCAGCTCAACCTAGGCCTAACCTAAATATCTGTAGACTGTGCCTCAGAGTCTGTAAGCGAGGCACACCTGTTCCAGAAGGTTGCTCGTTAACCTAAAATTGTTTCAATGGTTTGTAATTGGTCCCAGCTCACCGAAAATTATATAAAAATTCAAAAAATAAATGAGTACACTACTTTTGAGGTGCATGTGAAGGCTCTTGGTTGATGATGATGGGAATTAGAATGGGGGTGGAGGAGAAGGAGAAGAGAAGGCATTGGGTGGAAGAGAATTCACCCCATGGTGCCATTTCTCACCCATAAAATTTATAGTTCACTTGGTTTAATTCAAGATTATTTTTCTTTAAATCAACATTGTAATTTCGTTATATATGATTTCAATATAAAATCTATTTCAAAACGACCAATAATTTGACTGGAAACACAGAAAAAAGTGTTAATGTTGAAGAGTCTCAAGATGTTCTTCTGAACTGGTAAACCAAATTGACTTTCAAGCTTGGTGTTTAGTGGCTGTTTGAGCGCAAAAAATAGTTTCCTGTACTTTTTTATAATTCATTAATTGTTAAATGACTAAAAAATTTTAATGTAAAACTTTTAAAATTATTGGAATAGTACAACCTTCTGATATTTACTAAAATGGTAAGAATTTGTCTGAAATCGATTACTGTATTATGGACTAATACTACAGCTAAGAAGAGCGTAAACATATTGGGAAAAAATTAAAGGAATTGTTGAACGAATTGAAGAATCTTATGGAAGGTAATTTGTTAATCGAGATCACTGTACATACATACACATACATACAGTACCAGTGTTTTATATAAGTTATGTGATTTCTCCAATTTACCTGAAGATTAGACACCCTATTACGACCTGTTAGGTTAAGTTATGTTAGGTCAAGTTTTGTTGTGTTAGGTTGGGTTATGTTAGGTTATGTATGGTTGCTATGTTACAGGTCGGGTTATGTTGTGTTATTGGTTATGTTATGTTAGGTCAGGTCGGGTTATGTTGTGTTAGGTTGAGTTATGTTAGTCAGGTTATGTTGTGTTAGGTTAAGTTATGTTAGGTTCTGGGTTATGTGTGTTGGTTTTGCTTATGGTTAGGGTCGGTTTGTGTGGTTTGTTCAAGGTTTTGTGGGCGCGTTGTGTTAGGTTGTTATGTTAGGTCGGGTTATGTTGTGTTAGGTTAGGTTATGTTAGGTCGGGTTATGTTGTGTTAGTTGGTTATGTTAGGTCAGGTCATTATGTTGTGTTGGGTTAGTTAGGTTAGGTCGGGTTATGTTGTGTTAGGTTAAGTTAGGTTGGGCTTGGAGAGGTTAGGTTTTTTTGTTAGGTACAGTACTGTAATTGCTAAGTTCACAGATAAACAGACAGACAGACACATAGACAGGAGACAAAGACAGACAGACAGGGAGACAACCACAGACAGACAGAAATAACCAGATAGACAGACAGACAGAAATGGACAGGTGACAGGACAGACAGCCAACAGACAGACAGACAGACAGAAAACTCACACAAACAAGAACACTTTGTACTCTGTCTGTCTACCATAAACTATTTTAATTGAGTCAAATTAAACCCAAACTTATATTGTATTTTTAAGTGGGGAAATGAGGCCACTTATGAAAGAGGTTGTATGAGGTTGTTATGAGTGGTTAGGTTAAGGATAGGTTATGAGTAATAGTTGGTGTTAAGGAGGTTAGGTTTGTAAGTGTATTAGGTTAGGTTAGGTTGATTAGGTGGTTTTTATAGAGGTTGATGAAATAGGTTAGGTTAAGAGGTTGCTGAGGTTATGTTATTTTTTATGTCAGGTTGGTTTTAAGTTAGGTTAGTTGTGAGTTAGGATTAGGTTAAGTTAGTTTAGAATGGATAATTTAACCAACAGTCTTACGAATAAAAAAAAATCTTATTGGTCAACATAAACAAACGAATAGTATAAAAATAATAACATAACAAAAGAACATCAACAACATAATTTGAAACGAACATCGATACTATGTTATGTGATTTGTATTCGCTTCCTATAATAACTGGAGAATATGTAGGCTGATGTCTAGCCTTGAACCAACTACAGAGCCACTAAATATTTGCTACATAGCCGCTACATCCACTGCATATTACCACAATACCAACACACATATCCACTCCATCCACCACATATCCACCCATCCACCACATATCCACTCTATCCACCACACATCCACCCATCCACCACATATCCACTCCATCCACCACATATCCATTCCATCCACCACATATCCATTCCATCCACCACATATCCATTCCATCCACCACATATCCACTCCTATCCACCACATATCCACTCCATCCACTACATATCCACTTCCACCACATATCCACTCCATTCACCACATCCACCCACCCACCACATATCCACTACATATCCACTTCATCCACCACATATCCACTCTATCCACCACATATCCACCAGGTAAACATAACAGGAACCCACGGTCTGCTGGCTGCACTCGCAACAAAAATTATCAAGAACGACGCAGCCCTCAAGGTTACCTCCTGGGTCCTGCTGTTACTGCTGGATCCTGTTATTACTGCTGGGTCCTGCTGTACTGCTGGGTCCTGTTATTACTGCTGGGTCCTGTTATTACTGCTGGGTCCTGCTGTTACTGCTGGGTCCTGTTATTACTGCTGGGTCCTGCTGTTACTGCTGGGTCCTGCTGTTACTGCTGGGTCCTGTTATTACTGCTGGGTCCTGCTGTTACTGCTGGGTCCTGCTGTACTGCTGGGTCCTGTTATTACTGCTGGGTCTGTTTTACTGCTGGGTCCTGCTGTTACTGCTGGGTCCTGTTACTCCTGGGTCCTGCTGTTACTCCTGGGTCCTGCTGTTACTGCTGGGTCCTGCTGTTACTCCTGGGTCCTGTTATTACTGCTGGGTCCTGCTGTTACTCCTGGGTCCTGCTGTTACTGCTGGGTGCTGTTACTCCTGGGTCCTGCTGTTACTGCTGGGTCCTGCTGTTACTCCTGGATCCTGTTATTACTGCTGGGTCCTGCTGTTACTGCTGGATCCTGCTGTTGCTAACTGGTCCTGCTGTTACTGCTGGGTCCTGCTGTTACTGCTGGATCCTGCTAACTGCTGGGTCCTGCTGTTACTGCTGGGTCCTGCTGTTACTGCTAGGTCCTGCTGTTACTGCTGGGTCCTGCTGTTACTGCTGGATCCTGTTATTACTGCTGGGTCCTGCTGTACTGCTGGATCCTGTTTTACTGCTGGGTCCTGCTGTTACTCCTGGGTCCTGTTATTACTGGGTCCTGCTGTTACTGCTGGATCCTGTTATTACTGCTAGGTCCTGCTGTTACTGCTGGGTCCTGCTGTTACTCCTGGGTCCTGTTATTACTGCTGGGTCCTGCTGTTACTGCTGGATCCTGTTATTACTGCTAGGTCCTGCTGTTACTGCTGGGTCCCTGCTTTACTGCTGGATCCTGTTGTTACTGCTGGGTCCTGTTATTACTGCTGGGTCCTGCTGTTACTCCTGGGTCCTGTTATTACTGGGTCCTGCTGTTGCTGGATCCTGTTATTACTGCTAGGTCCTGCTGTTACTGCTGGATCCTGCTGTTACTGCTGGATCCTGTTATTACTGCTGGGTCCTGCTGTTACTGCTGATCTGTTTTACTGCTGGGTCCTGTTATTACTGCTGGGTCCTGTTACTCCTGGGTCTGTTATTACTGCTGGTCTGCTGTTACTGCTGGATCCTGTTATTACTGCTAGGTCCTGCTGTTACTGCTGGATCCTGTTATTACTGCTGGGTCCTGCTGTTACTGCTAGGTCCTGTTATTACTGCTGGGTCTCATGTACTGCTGGGTCCTGCTGTTACTGCTGGATCCTGTTTTACTGCTGGGTCCTGTTATTACTGCTGGATCCTGTTATTACTGCTGGGTCCTGTTTTACTGCTGGGTCTTATTACTGCTAGGTCCTGCTGTTACTGCTGGGTCCTGTTATTACTGCTAGGTCCTGCTGTTACTGCTGGATCCTGTTATTACTAGGTCCTGCTGTTACTGCTGGGTCCTGTTATTACTGCTAGGTCCTGCTGTTACTGCTGGATCCTGTTATTACTGCTGGGTCCTGCTGTTACTGCTGGATCCTGTTACTCCTGGGTCCTGCTGTTACTGCTGGGTCCTGTTATTACTCCTGGGTCTGTTATTACTGCTGGGTCCTGTTATTACTGCTGGATCCTGCTGTTACTGCTGGGTCCTGTTATTACTGCTGGGTCCTGCTGTTACTGCTGGGTCCTGTTATTACTGCTGGGTCCTGCTGTTACTGCTGGATCCTGTTATTACTCCTGGGTCCTGTATTACTGCTAGGTCCTGTTATTACTGCTGGGTCCTGTTATTACTGCTGGATCCTGTTATTACTGCTGGGTCCTGTTACTGCTGGTCCTGTTTACTGCTGGGTCCTGTTGTACTCTGGTCCTGTTATTACTAGGTCCTGCTGTTACTGCTGGGTCCTGTTATTACTGCTAGGTCCTGCTGTTACTGCTGGATCCTGTTTTACTGCTGGGTCCTGCTGTTACTGCTGGATCCTGTTATTTGCTGGGTCCTGTTATTACTGCTGGATCCTGTTATTACTGCTCCCAGGTCCTGCTGTTACTGCTGGGTCACTGCTGTTACTGCTAGGTCCTGTTAGTTACTGCTAGGTCCTGTTATTACTGCTAGGTCCTGTTATTACTCCTGGGTCCTGTTATTACTGCTGGTCCTGTTATTACTCCTGGGTCCTGTTACTGCTAGGTCCTGTTATTACTCCTGGGTCCTGTATTACTGCTAGGTCCTGCTGTTACTGCTGGGTCCTGTTAACTGCTAGGTCCTGTTGCTGCTGATCCTGTTATTACTGCTAGGTCCTGTTAATACTGCTAGATCCTGTTATTACTGCTAGGTCCTGTTATTACTGCTAGGTCCTGTTATTACTGCTAGGTCCTGTTATTACTGCTGGGTCCTGTTATTACTGCTGATCTGTTATTACTACTAGTCCTGTTATTACTGCTAGGTCCCCTGGATCCTGTTACTGCTGAATCCTGTTATTACTGCTGGGTCCTGTTATTACTGCTGGATCCTGTTATTACTGCTAGGTCTGTTATTACTGCTGATCCTGTTATTACTGCTGGGTCCTGTTTTACTGCTGGATCCTGTTATTACTGCTAGGTCCTGTTATTACTGCTAGGTCCTGTTATTACTGCTGGATCCTGTTATTACTGCTGGGTCCTGTTATTACTGCTGGATCCTGTTATTACTGCTGGGTCCTGTTATTACTGCTCTGGATCCTGTTATTACTGCTGGGTCCTGTTACTGCTGGGTCCTGTTATCTACTGGGTCCTGTTATTACTGCTGGATCCTGTTGTTACTGCTGGATCCTGTTAACTGCTAGGTCCTGTTATTACTGCTGGATCCTGTTACTGCTGGATCCTGTTTACTGCTAGGTCCTGTTATTACTGTAGGTCCTGTTATTACTGCTGGATCCTGTTATTACTGCTGGGTCCTGTTATTACTGCTGGATCTGTTATTACTGCTAGGTCCTTTGACGCTGGATCTGTATTACTGCTGGGTCCTGTTAACTGCTGACCTACGGTCCTGTTATTACCCCCCCACCTGGGTCCTGTTATTCTGCTGGATCCTGTTATTACTGCTGGGTCCTGTTATTACTGCTAGGTCCTGTTATTACTGCTGGGTCCTGTTATTACTGCTAGGTCCTGTTATTACTGCTGGGTCCATTACTGCTAGGTCCTGTTATTACTGCTGGGTCTGTTATTACTCTGGTCCTTATTACTGCTTCTGTTATTACTGCTAGGTCCTGTTATTACTGCTGGGTCCTTATACTCCTGGTCCTGCTATTACTGCTGGGTCCTGTTATTACTGCTGGTCCTGTTATTACTGCTAGGTCCCTATTATTACTGCTAGGTCCTGTTGTTACTGCTGGGTCCTGTTATTGCTGCTAGGTCCTGCTGTTACTGCTGGGTCTGCTTATTACTGCTGGGTCCTGTTGTATTACTGCTAGGTCCTGTTATTACTGCTGGGTCCTGTTATTACTGCTGGGTCCTGTTATTACTGCTGGGTCCTGTTATTACTGCTGGGTCCTGTTCTGCTGTACTCTGGTCTGTTATACCTAGGTCCTGCGTATTACGCTGGGTCCTGCTGTTACTGCTGGGTCCCTGTTATTACTGCTGGGTCTGTTATTACTGCGGTCCTGCTGTTACTGCTGGGTCCTGCTATTACTGCTGGGTCCTGTATTACCCTTACTGCTGGGTCCTCTGTTACTCCCTACTGCTGTTCTGCTGGTCTGTTGCACTGGTCTGCTGTTACTGCTCTGTTATACCGGGTCCTGCTGTTACTCTGGGTCCTGTTTTACTGCTGGGTCCTGCTGTTGCTGCTGGGTCCTGCTGTTACTGCTAGGTCCTGTTATTTACTGCTGGGTCCTGCTGTTACTGCTGGGCCCTGCGTACTGCTGGGTCCTGTTATTACTGCTGGGTCCTGTTATTACTGCTGGGTCCTGCTATTACTGCTGGGTCCTATTGTACTGCTGGGTCCTGCTGTTACTGCTGGGTCCTACTGTTACTGCTGGGTCCCCTGTTATTACTGCTGGGTCCTGCTGTTACTGCTGGGTCCTGTTCTGCTGGGTCCTGTTATTCGCCTACTGCTGGTCCTGCTGTTACTGCTGGGTCCTGTTACTCCTGGGTCCTGCTGTTACTCTGGGTCCTGCTATTACTGCTGGGTCCTGCTGTTACTCCTGGGTCCTGTTATTACTGCTGGGTCCTGCTGTTACTCCTGGGTCCTCTGTTACTGCTGGGTGCTGTTACTCTGGGTCCTGCTGTTACTGCGGCTGCTGTACCCCGTTACTGCTGGTCCTGCTGTTCTGCTGACCCCACCCCCACCGGTCCTGCTGTTACTGCTAGGTCCTGTTGTTGCTGCTAAGTCCTGCTGTTACTGCTGGGTCCTGCTGTTGCTGCTGGATCCTGTTATTACTGCTGGGTCCTGCTGTACTGCTGGATCCTGTTGTACTGCTGGGTCCTGCTGTTGCTCCTGGTCCTGTTACTGCCTGCCCTGGATCCTGTTATTACTGCTGGGTCCTGCTGTTACTGCTGGGTCCTGTTGTTACTCCTGGGTCCTGTTATTACTGCTGGGTCCTGTTATTACTGCTGGATCCTGTTATTACTGCTGGGTCCTGCTGTTACTGCTGGGTCCTGCTGTGTTACTGCTGGATCCTGTTGTTACTGCTGGGTCTGTTATTACTGCTGGGTCCTGCTGTTACTCCTGGGTCTGTTATTACTGGGTCTGCTGTTGCTGGATCCTGTTATTACTGCTAGGTCCTGCTGTTACTGCTGGATCCTGTTATTACTGCTGGATCCTGTTATTACTGCTGGGTCCTGCTGTTACTGCTGGATCTGTTTTACTGCTGGGTCCTGTTATTACTGCTGGGTCCTGTTTACTCCTGGGTCTGTTATTACTGCTGGTCTGCTGTTACTGCTGGATCCTGTTATTACTGCTGGGTCCTGCTGTTACTGCTGGATCTGTTATTACTGCTAGGTCCTGCTGTTACTGCTAGGTCCTGTTATTACTGCTGGGTCTCATGTACTGCTGGGTCTGCTGTTACTGCTGGATCCTGTTTTACTGCTGGGTCCTGTTATTACTGCTGGATCCTGTTATTACTGCCAGGTCCTGTTGTACTGCTGGTCTGTATTACTGCTAGGTCCTGCTGTTACTGCTGGTCCTGTTATTACTGCTAGGTCCTGCTGTTGCTGCTGGATCCTGTTATTACTAGGTCCTGCTGTTACTGCTGGGTCTGTTACTGCTAGGTCCTGCTGTTACTGCTGGATCCTGTTATACTGCTGGGTCCTGCTGTTACTGCTGGATCTGTTGTACTCCTGGGTCCTGCTGTTACTGCTGGGTCCTGTTATTACTCCTGGGTCCTGTTATTACTGCTGGGTCCTGTTATTGCTGCTGGATCCTGCTGTTACTGCTGGGTCCTGTTATTACTGCTGGGTCCTGCTGTTACTGCTGGGTCCTGTTATTACTGCTAGGTCCTGCTGTTACTGCTGGATCCTGTTACTCCTGGGTCCTGTTACTGCTGGTCCTGTGTACTGCTGGGTCCTGTTACTGCTGGATCCTGTTATTACTGCTGGGTCCTGTTGTGCTGGGTCTGTTACTGCTGGTCTGTTGTACTGCTGGGTCCTTGTCTATAGTCCTGCTGTTGCTGGGTCCTGTTATTACTGCTAGGTCCTGCTGTGCTGCTGGATCCTGTTGTACTGCTAGGTCCTGCTGTTGCTGCTGGTCTGTTATTACTGCTGGGTCCTGTTATTACTGCTGGATCCTGTTATTACTGCTAGGTCCTGCTGTTACTGCTGGGTCACTGCTGTTACTACTGAAGTCCTGTTAGACGCTAGGTCCTGTTATTACTGCTAGGTCCTGTTACACTCCTGGGTCCTATTACTGCTGGTCCTGTTATTACTCCTGGGTACTGTTAGTACTGCTGGGTCCTGTTATTACTCCTGGGTCCGTAGCCCTGCTAGGTCCTGCTGTTGCTGCTGGGTCCTGTTATTCCTGCTGGGTCCTGTTTTACTGCTGGATCCTGTTATTACTGCTGGGTCCTGTTTTACTGCTGGGTCCTGTTATTCCTGCTAGGTCCTGTTATTACTGCTAGGTCCTGTTATTACTGCTGGGTCCTGTTATTACTGCTGGGTCCTGTTATTACTGCTGGATCTGTTATTGCTGCTAGTCCTGTTATTACTGCTAGGTCCTGTGTACTGCTGGATCCTGTTATACTGCTGGATCCTGTTATTACTGCTGGGTCCTGTTATTACTGCTGGGTCCTGTTATTACTGCTAGGTCTGTTATTACTGCTGGATCCTGTTATTACTGCTGGGTCCTGTTGTACTGCTGGATCCTGTTATTGCACTGCTAGGTCCTGTTATTACTGCTAGGTCTGTTATTACCTGCTGGATCTGTTATTACTGCTGGGTCCTGTTATTACTGCTGGATCCTGTTATTACTGCTGGGTCCTGTTATTACTGCTGCTGGATCCTGTTATTACTGCTGGGTCCTGTTATTGCTGGGTCCTGTTGTACTACTGGGTCCTGTTATTACTGCTGGATCCTGTTATTACTGCTGGATCCTGTTACACTGCTGGGTCCTGTTATTGCTGCTGGATCCTGTTACTGCTGGATCTGTTACTGCTAGGTCCTGTTATTACTGCTGGGTCTGTTATTACTGCTGGATCCTGTTATTACTGCTGGGTCCTGTTATTACTGCTGGATCTGTTTACTGCTGGTCCTGTTGCACTGCTGGATCTGTTATTACTGCTGGGTCTGTTACTGCTGATCCTGTGTACTGAGGTCCTGTTATTACTGCTGGGTCCTGTTATTACTGCTGGATCTGTTATTACTGCTGGGTCCTGTTATTCTGCTGGATCCTGTTATTACTGCTGGGTCCTGTTATTACTGCTAGGTCCTGTTATTACTGCTGGGTCCTGTTATTACTGCTAGGTCCTGTTATTACTGCTGGGTCCTGTTGTACTGCTAGGTCCTGTTATTACTGCTGGGTCTGTTATTACTCTGGTCCTGTGTTATTCTGCTGGTCTGTTATTACTGCTGGGTCCTGTTATTACTGCTGGGTCCTCATTGTCTCCTGGTCCTGTTATTACTGCTGGGTCCTGTTATTACTGCTGGTCCTGTTATTACTGCTGGTCCTCTGTTATTACTGCTAGGTCCTGCTGTTACTGCTGGGTCCTGTTATTGCTGCTGGGTCTGCTGTTGCTGCTGGGTCTGTTATTACTGCTAGGTCCTGTTTATTACTGCTAGGTCCTGTTATTACTGCTGGGTCTGTTATTACTGCTGGGTCCTGTTATTACTGCTGGGTCCTGTTATTACTGCTGGTCCTGTTCCTGCTGGCCTGTTGTACTGCTAGGTCTGTTATTACTGCTGGGTCCTGCTTGCTCCTGGTTATTACCTGCTGGGTCCTGCTGTTACTGGGTCTGTTATTACTGCTGGGTCTGTTGTACTGCTGGGTCCTGTTATTCTCCTGGTCATATATTACTGCTAGGTCCTGTTATTACTGCTGGGTCTAGTTATTACTGCTGGGTCTGTTATTACTGCTGGTCCTGTTACTGCTGGGTCCTGTCTGCTGGTCTGTCTCTGGATCCTGTGTTACTGCTGGTCCTGTTGTACTGCTAAATTCTGTTGTGCCTGCTGGGTCTGTTATTACTGCTAGGTCCTGTTGTGTA
>NW_024744758.1:0-11123 GCF_018991925.1 Homarus americanus
TGCTTTGTGATAGACTTGACCCTGGACTTTGAATGTGGGCATGTATCCGTGCTCACGAACTACTGTGGTAGCTCCAAAGGATGTCATCTGGAAGCATGAATTGTACTTCAGAATATTTTCCAAGAAGTGTTTTGACTCTGGTGTTGTTCCCAGCATGAGAGTCTTCAATGGTTGTGGTGGTTTTTCCAAATTTGGCAGTCGTACTTTCCCATGAGAGCAGCACAGTCCAGCAGATTCTCCTTTGTACTTCTTTGCACCGCAGTATTCACATTTCTTATCCATGTTGCCAATGACAACAGAGGGATACTTTTCATATTCTATATATAACACCATCCATCATCACTACATATAACACCATTCATAATCACTACAGATAAGTAAAGAAGTTTCCGAGATTCTCGTGCAGACACGCTGACAAACAGACAGACTTCTTTGTTTTATATAGATATAGATCATCACTCCATACAACACCACCCATCATCACTACATATAACATCATCACTACATATAACACCACCCATCATCACTACATATAACATCATCACTACATATAACACCATCCATAATCACTACAGATAAGTAAAGAAGTTTCCGAGATTCTCGTGCAGACACGCTGACAAACAGACAGACTTCTTTGTTTTATATAGATATAGATCATCACTACATACAACACCACCCATCATCACTACATATAACATCATCACTACATATAACACCACCCATCATCACTACATATAACATCATCACTACATATAACACCATCCATAATCACTACAGATCGGTAAAGAAGTTTCCGAGATTCTCTCGCAGACACACACACAAACAGACAGACTTCTTTGTTTTATATATATATATATATATATATATATATATATATATATATATATATATATATATATATATATATATATATATATATATATATATATATATTTCATTTTTATTCCATTTTTAGTCCATATAACACGCGGATTTTCAACATATAATCAACAACCTCACCAGCCAGGACTCGAACCCTCGACCTACTGCGTGGGACCAGGGAACCGATGGTATTTTTATTGATGTCATTATTACTGCTATTGGAATTTTTTTCACTCCTGTATTTTATTTATTGTTTTGAAGAATTAGACTTGAAAAAGAAACGATATAAAATATTGCTAAAGTCTGGTTAGCTAAGGTAGTGATTTTCACTTTACGCCAATGAATCCAAATAAAGTCTCAGAAGAAGGTGAGAAAATTAAGGAAATTGAACTGTACAATCAAATTTTATTCTTTCAATTAGTTTAATGCACAAGGAATAGAACATGTGGACTTACATATACTGTGCAGGTACAGATACAGGGACAAGTATAGATACATAAATTTCAATATAATAACAAAACACAAACGATATATACGCCCCATCATCTTGTCATCTTGTAAACATAGAAAGTGAAGATACACACCAGATTTATTATCTAAAAGGACCATATAATCTGGTTAAAATGTTCAAATACAGGAGCAAACTTGGCTCATTGTTGACATATTGATTAATTCTGAAAAAAACACCATATCCATAACCCGGAAATAAACATTCTAAAAACTATAATTTATAAGACCCTGATACACTGATCCTTCTATTTTTATTAATGAAATATTGTTTGTTTTACAGAATATATCCGATCTGAATAACTCAAACACTCACACTCATCGTATTTGTACATGGAGTTTTCACCTGATCACAGACCCGAAGGATCACTGGTTCGTGATGTCGTGGCGAACGTTAGCAGCAATAGGTTGATTATATTAACTCATACTTGTAAAGCTCGGGTAGTGTGCTAGGTCACGTTGATGGGTCATCCCAACAATTATGTTCCATCCTCAGGGTGTTGCAAGTTACACCACTCATCTGCCAAACTAGATGAATCAGATGACCTGAAGTTGGTGGACCTTATGTGTCCCACAGGTTCAGAACAGCACCGCAGCACCAGTTATAGACTGAGATCTGGTTTCTAAAACCTAAATTAGTTGAGTTTCCCTCGACTGGAGAGGTGACACACTTAAGTTGCCACATTAAGTTGCAGCACAAAGACAACTGATCAAGATTTCTTAAGCAAATGCTTTGAGAATAACGCAACTAAATGTGTTTTTTTGTTCACAGTTACGAGAAGAACAATTACAGTAACAGTCTAGTGTTGGATAATCCAGAATCATGATATTTGTAGGCGGGTTGGAATCGCATAAGCTGGAGTTTGGCAGAGCTATAATTATTGAAAGTGTGGTGACGACGGATTGTGATAAGGAATCGATGCTTCACACGAGGGTAATTTAAGCATTTTTTTGACAGTGAAAGACAGTGGTCTCGGGATAAAAGCGACGTAGTCTTCCCTGTTCAGGCATTTAGTTAAGATACACCGTCGGGCGGCATATCTGTTTGTTTTACAAGCTTAGAAAATTTAACATTTATCTAAAAATTCAACAAATTGTAATGAATCTAAAAATTATTTTTTTTACTTCATTCACATAGTCAGCTAGACGAACAGAATCGCACTGGTGAGAAAATTTGGACTAACCATGAGTAAATTTGAATTGTTTACACAACAGTGAGTGAAATACTCTACAGTACATTTATTAATATATAATTTATTATACGCATACATCTAGGAGTAATTATAGTAAGCATTGTAGTCCAGGTATAGGTGGTGGCATTGGTGGTGCGTTAAGCCTGGCGGTTGAGGGGTTGGTCACCAACCTGCACCAGGATCACCAGGTAGGTCACCAGGAGGTTCACCACCTGTCAATACAATACACATGAGCCGCTGTATCTAACATATCAGGTGAATTTATCTACTGTATCGTGAATTAGTGAGGAATAATATTTTTTTCGATATTCATAATTTATTTTTACATTGTTTCTTTTATTCATATTTTTTATTGTTATTTTGGTCGAAGTAGAAGAAGGAGATGCAGGAGAATACACCTGAAATATTATGTTTGTTTGACCATTAGTCAGCAAAATTACATTTAGTGATAGTCAGAGAGAAAAGTATCACCTTAAGGTCAAAGATACATATATAAAGACATGAATGGAAAGAAAGAGAAAGGTGAAGTATCCCTCACGACTCACCCCCACCACGGTGCTGTAGTCCAGCCTGTACCATCCATAAAAATCGAATATCTGTAGTGGTTCCAGGAGGTGCAGCAAGTATCTCACCTGTCGGAGATATGACACAGATACTAAACCGGCCTGCAAATATAACACCGGTGTTTAACATGATTTAAGAGCCTAGGCACAGATGTTTCTCATTTACCATCTTAAGTATTGGTGATGTAGCACCTCAAATTATGTAGTAGCTATAATAAATTTTTAACTCCTTAGCCACCAGGTCGAGCAGGCTAATGTCTTGACCCAGGCAGTGTGTGTGTGTGTGTGTGTGTGTGTGTGTGTGTGTGTGTGTGTGTGTGTGTGTGTGTGTTCGCTAAAATGCGTCTAGTGTGGCAACATTACGTTAGTGTTAACTTGCAAGCACTGCTTGCTCCTTCTCGTTTCAGCTACCACTGCTGGCTGGCCCTCGTGGCGAGCAGGAAAACAACTTACATAAGTCTTCCCCTGTCAGTACACAGCCACTTCACCATCAAGACTCCTGCTGTGCTTCCTCGTGGCAACACACGGTAACTGGGTGCCTCGTGGGCCCAGGATAGACTAGCAGGGGATCGCGGAGTAGCAGTGGACCCCCAGAGGGATGGCGCCTAGGCCCACTGGCACGTGGACACGTCCTGGCGCCTATCAACCATTGCCCCACTGCCTTGTGGATTAGCCTTGGTAGGTATAAGGCTACGGGAGTAAACCCTGAACGACAAATTGGCGGTCAAGCCCCGCATCAGGCAGACATGCTTACAGAGCTCCAACAAGACCCCCAACGGTGGTATAGGCGGAAGAGGTGACCAACATGGGAACCCAACGACTACACCTGAGGATGAAGGCAATGCATGATGGACAGGTTACTAAGGCGAAACCCAACAAATTGGGTTATCGGCATTCCATTGCAACTCTCCCTCTCCCGAGTCGTTGCAAGATTTGCACCACTGAATCAGGAAAAGGGAGAGCCAAGATGTGTGGTTACAGTTTGTGTTCTTGCCTTTCCAAATAAATCAACTAGCACATAGCCATCATCCAGCTCATCATACCTCGCATCATCATCAAAACCCCTATACCCCCAAAAGTCCTATGGCGACGGACGAGTAGCGACGGGGACACGCAAAGATGACTGCTGGGAGTCTCTAGTCACAACTCAGCACATAGGTGGCATAGATAAGATGGTCGTTTATGCACTGGGATCTAGGCAGCAGGGCAATCCAGTCCTGTCTCTGCGACTGAGCAGCCCTTTTGAGGAGCCACTCTGCTCACCCCACATGGGGAGGGGACTAGAAAAGGTGCCCTAAGCATAGTCTGCCTAATAAAAAAAAACCTGACTGGGCAACCTCACCCAGTAAGGTCATCTTTATGCGGCCGAAACTATAATCAAATTCACAGATCCAAACAAAAACAAACTATCCAACTTCTTATGGTTGCTGCATGGAATGTCAGGACCCCTCTGGATACTGGCAAAAATGAGCATCCTGAAAGAAGAACTGCCCTTGTGGCAAAAGAGCTGGCTAGGTATAACATCGACATAGCAGCCTTTAGTGAGTCCTGGTTCTTGGACGAGAGTCAACTCACAGAAAGGGGTTCTGGCTATACCTTCTTCTGGAAGGGTAAGACTACTGCAGAGAAAAACCTCATCTATGGAGTTGGCTTTACCATCCGGCAACGCATGCTACACAGGGTAACTGAAATGCTTATTGGGATCAATGAGTGCTTCATGACGCCCCGAGTCCCACTGAATCATTCACGTCATGCCTCTTTCATCAGTGCATACGCCCCAACACTGGATGCAGAGGTTGACATCAAGGAGGCCTTTTACGGTTCTGCTCCTTGGTGACTTCAATACCAGAGTTGGCAGATATGCTGACATTTGACATGAAACCATAGGGAGAAATGAACTAGGTAAGGGTAATCCCAACAGCCTAATCTTCCTCAGCAAGTGTGCTGCACACAACCTCACTATCTCCAATACCTTGTTTAGACAGGCTGACAAGTTCAAAGGTTCATTGCAACACCCACGATCCAAACAGTGGCATCTCATTGACTATATCATTGTCAGAGAAAGAGTTCACCGAGATGTCCTCGGCACCCGTATCATACGTGACTCAGACCACAGTGACACTGATCATCGGCTTGTCAGAGCTAAGCTCTCACTTCACGTCGCCCCAAAACGGCGAAGGCAGCATGCCTGCAGAAGAGGTTTTAATACTAAGCGTCTGGAGGATCCAGAGGTAGTAAATGCTTTCAGAAAGCAGCTTGAACATGGGCTGATAAACAACCCAACAACAAACAACCCAAATCCCAGTGTCGAATGGGATATTCTCGACACTGTCATGTCAAAACCCTGCAGAGAGACCCTCGGCTAGATCGAAAGAATACACCAGGATTGGTTTGATGACAATGACCCGGCAATCAATGTACTCGTCGATGATAAACATGCTGCTTTAATTGACTGGCAGAACAACCCTCAGTCTTGGACCAAAGCTGATACCTTCTACAAGAAGAAAGCGGCTGCCCAGTACTAACTTGCAAACTAAAAAACAACTGGTTTAAAAATAAAGCACATAAAACTCAAAACTTGCAGATCACCACAAGATGCTCGAATCTTTCAATTCCACTAAAACATTTAATGGGCGAATCACTCTTGGCACAGCCCCCTTCCACTCATCCGACGGTAACTCCCTAAATAAAGACGAGGAAGGGATCCATCAGCGCTGGAAAGCACAGGTCCCAAAGCATCTTGAGCTGACCCACCTCAGCTATCGTCCATCGCTGCAGTAGGTAGCAACTGCCATCAGAAGATGAAAGATAACAAAGCCTCAGAGCCTGATGGAATCCCAGCCGAGGTGTATAAAGCAGGAGAACCTCTGCTTACTAGCCGTCTCCACTATCCCCTGGAAAATATATGGGACAGGAAGGAAATCCCCTAAGCTCTTAAAGACGTCCTCCATCGTCAATATTTATAAAAATAAGAGAAACCAGCCAGACTATGGCAACTACCGCGGGATTTCGTTGCTGTCCGTAGCTGGCAATATTATCACCCGGGTCCTCCTGAACAGGCTTCTTCCTGAGGCGGAAAATTTCCTCCCAGAATCTCAATATGGCTTTAGACCAACACATGATCTTTGCTGCCCATCAGACAAAGAAAAAGTGCAGAGAACAGTATTGCGACCTGTACATCGCCTTCATTGACCTAAACAAGGCCTTCGACTCAGTCAACAGGGAAGCCGTTTTGGCTGCCTGCCAAAATTCATCGCCATCGTTAGGCAATTCCAAGATGGCATGAACGGCAGTGTCCTGCACAATGGCACCCAATCTGAGTTCTTCCCCATCCAAACGGGGATAAAACGAGGATGTGTACTGGCACCAACTCTCTTTTCCATTTTCTTGGCTGCCTTCCTTACTCATGCCAGTGCCAATTTAACCGGCTGGGTGGACATCGAGTACCGGATGAAGGAGCTTTTCCACATCAGACGACTCCAGCAGGAACAAAGGTGTCGGCAGCTTCCATTACTGAACTTCAGCAGGCAGACGACCTCACCCTTGTCACTCACACTGAATGCTCCCTACAGGAGAATCCTGAACACCTATGCAGATACATATGCACACTTCAGCCTTGAGGTGAATGTATGCCCCTGGTTCAGCCACACCTCCACCATCCATCCAGCTTAACTG
Source organism: Homarus americanus (assembly GCF_018991925.1). Classification (NCBI taxonomy): domain Eukaryota; kingdom Metazoa; phylum Arthropoda; class Malacostraca; order Decapoda; family Nephropidae; genus Homarus; species Homarus americanus. The sequence goes on from NW_024744758.1 coordinate 6,800, forward strand.
TACTACCGTCTCTAATGTTACCCACTTTCAGTATCTCGGCTCCCACCTGTCCCCACACGCGGATATCGATGAAGAGATTCAACATCGGATTAGATATGCATCTCAAGCCTTTGCAGATTCCATACCCATGTCTTCAGCTGTAGGGAGCTAAAATTATCTACAAACTTGCACATATATCGAGCAGTGGTCCTCCCTGCCCTGCTATATGGCAGTGAGACGTGGGTCACATAAAGAAGGCACCTCAAGGCAGATGAAAACTTTCACAAACTTAATCAATGTTCCATCCTCCGAGTTTGCTGGGAAGACAAGAGAACAAATGTCATTATTCTCGTTGACACCAACTGTATTAGCATCGAGGCTACCATTATCTATGAACAACTATGTTGGATTGGCCATGTTTCCAGCATGGACGACAGTAGACTGCCTAAGAAGCCACATTACAGTCACCTAACGAACAGTAAACGTAACGCTGGCGAACAACTGAAAAGGTTTAAGGATGGTCTTAAGACAAACCTGAAAAAGTGCCAAATCAACCCCCTCACCTGGGAGACAATTATTCCATACTGCAATGCTTGGAGGAGCACCACAGGAGAAGGTGTCAATATTTTTGAGTTAGCCCGACTGCAAACCTTGGCAGAGAAGCGCCAACTGTATCTCTTTGTTTACCCTGTAACTGGAGTTACAGTCTCTGATCAGTATACTCAAAACAAATATTTGTCAGCGGACCCCGTAAGCGAGACCGTATTCGAGGCCGTAACTTACAGGAACTCATTAACTGCTGTAACATGCTCAACTCAGATATAGTAAGTCGCTATTTCCCTATTGCATAAAAATATTAATATATGCTGTAATAAAGTTTGTTAGACTTGTTTTATCATCGAATAAAGAAGAAAATGTTAAGGTTAAGTAAAGATTTGGTTAAATAAAGGTTTGGTTAGGTAAAGGTTAAGTTAGGTAAAGATTAGGTTAGGTAAAAGTTAGGTAAAGGTCAGGTTGTTAGGTTAGGTTAGATAAGGTAAAGGTTTGGTTAGGTAAAGGTTAGTAAGGTTACGTTAGGGTAAGGTACATTTTACCAATTTTGCGGCAAAAAAAGAGCATGACTACTAATTATATTAAACCAAAAACCTATGAAAAAATATTTTTTGTAAGAAAAAATGTGATGCCACTGTTATGCAGTTTTACAACCTCTCTCTCTATCTCTCTCTTCAGAGTTTTACACAGTAAAAAGGATTGTTAAAGTCATCTCATATGAAACAGTTATGGCAACTGGAATTAAAGCTGAATAATTTATCTCCATAGTCTACTGTACCTGAGCCTTGACGAAATAGTTTGACGATTGGCAACTAAATTTCTTCAACATTCCGGCCGCCTTGTCGACCTGTTGGTTATAGAAGAAATCTTTCTCAGGAGATTTGTGTGTCAGAATTATATTACTGAGGACACCAAAAACATGACAGTATTAAGTGGGTGTATTAGACCATGTCTAACAGACAGTGGGCTACATGCATTAGTTTTATATAAATACAGCACTCACGATAATTAAACTATGAGCAAGTGTCTAGTAAATAGAGCCTCAGTAATACTGGTGCAAGTGACGTCTAGGTCACGTAATCTTTCAAATGACCGCTGCACATCACTGCCCAGCTGAAGTCAGCAATAACTAGCTGGTGACACCAGTCAACCCAGGTATCTCGGACACACCACAGGTGTGTTAACGAAGCTCGCTACAACTCGCCTTAAGCTATACTAACAGTCATTGCTCATAGTGTTAATTAAGGTGATGTCATACGTTAATTGTGCATAGACTATGTTAACAATAAAAAGAGAAAAGACAATTTGGGTTTGAAGCCTTTACCTAAAAACAATTATTTGTGTACTTATGTGTGACCAAGCTACTATGTGTTCTAGGAAGTATTTGACGAGGTACATAGAGGTACATGAAAACCACAACCGAGATATTCTGGGAAAAATCATTTGTTAACAAGTATAGAAAAATATATACAAATGGCAAGTTATTATATTTGTAATTATTTTTATTTGATAGTTTCCAAATTACAACTAAAACTATAAAGATTGTGAAGCAAGAAATAAACGTAACCTAACCTAACCTAACCCGACCCAACTTGCTCAACCCGACCCCCAAATTAGTGATACAGCATTTAATCATCAGGTGAAATAAACTGGGGTCCTTTATCCTCACATGATCCAAGTAAGTATCCACAAAGGCAGATTTTGTTTTTAAACTCACCTGTAATAAAAGACAGGAGAAGGACAGTGATTAATCTACATAATGAATAGTTACCATCATCACTAAAATATACTAACGGCCACACCTCTTACTCCCACCAGGATGTAATAAAATAAATGAATATCCGGGATTAAATTCATCGTTCCTTATAGTGAGAAGTACACCCCTGCCTTATAAAGGCAGGAACACCCCTGCCTTATAATGGAAGGAACACCCCTGTCTTATAATGGCAGGAACACCCCTGCCCTATAAAGGCAGGAACACCCCTGCCCTATAAAGGCAGGAACACCCCTGCCTTATAATGGTAGGAACACCCCTGCCCTATAAAGGCAGGAACACCCCTGTCTTATAATGGCAGGAACACCCCTGCCCTATAAATGCAGGAGCACCCCTGCCCTATAAAGGCAGGAACACCCCTGCCTTATAATGGCAGGAACACCCCTGCCCTATAAAGGCAGGAACACCCCTGTCTTATAATGGCAGGAACACCCCTGCCTTATAATTGAAGGAACACCCCTGCCTTATAATGGTAGGAACACCCATGTCTTATAATGGCAGGAACACCCCTGCCTTATAAGGGCAGGAACACCCCTACCTTATAATTGAAGGAACACCCCTGCCTTATAATGGTAGGAACACCCATGTCTTATAATGGCTGGAACACCCCTGCCTTATAAGGGCAGGAACACTCCTGCCTTTTAAAGGCAGGAACACCACTGCCTTATAATTGCAGGAACACCCCTGCCCTATAAAGGCAGGAACACCCCTGTCTTATAATGGCACGAACACCCCTGCCTTATAATTGGAGGAACACCCCTGCCCTATAAAGGCAGGAACACCCCTATCTTATAATGGCAGGAACATCCCTGCCGTATAAAGGCAGGAACACCCCTGCCTTATAATGGTAGTAACACCCCTGCCTTATAATGGTAGGAACACCCCTGCCCTATAAAGGCAGGAACACCCCTGCCTTATAATGGTAGGAACACCCCTGCCCTATAAAGGCAGGAACACCCCTGCCTTATAATGGTAGGAACACCCCTGCCCTATAAAGGCAGGAACACCCCTGCCTTATAATGGTAGGAACACCCCTGCCTTATAATGGCAGGAATATCCATGCCTTATAATGGCAGGAACACCCCTGCCCTATAAAGGCAGGGACACCACTGCCTTATAATTGCAGGAACACCCTGCTGTATAATGGTAGGAACACCCCTGCCTTATAATGGCAGGAATATCCATGCCTTATAATGGCAGGAACACCCCTGCCTTATAAAGGCAGGAATACCCCTGCCTTATAAAGGCAGGAACGCCCCTGCTTTATAAAGGCAGGAACAACCTTGCCTTATATGGGCAGTAACACCCTTGCCTTATATTGGCAGGAACACCCTTGCCTTATAATTGCAGGAACACCCTTGCCTTATATTGGCAGGAACACCCTTGTCTTATATTGGCAGGAACACCCTTGCCTTATATTGGCAGGAACACCCTTGTCTTATAATTGCAGGAACACCCTTGTCTTATAATTGCAGGAACACCCTTGCCTTATATTGGCAGGAACACCCTTGTCTTATATTGGCACGAACACCCTTGCCTTATATTGGCAGGAACACTCTTGCCTTATATTGGCAGGAACACCCCTGCCTTATAATTGAAGGAACACCCCTGCCTTATAATGGTAGGAACACCCCTGTCTTATAATGGCAGGAACACCCCTGCCTTATAAGGGCAGGAACACTCCTGCCATAAAAGGGAAGGAACATACCTGCCTTATAAAGGCAGGTACACCCCTTGCCCTATAAAGGCAGGAACACCCCTGTCTTATAATGGCAGGAACACCCCTGCCTTATAATTGAAGGAACACCCCTGCCCTATAAAGGCAGGAACACCCCTGTCTTATAATGGCAGGAACACCCCTGCCTTATAATTGAAGGAACACCCCTGCCTTATAATGGTAGGAACACCCATGTCTTATAATGGCAGGAACAACCCTGCCTAATAAGGGCAGGAACACTCCTGCCCTTTAAAGGCAGGAACACCACTGCCTTATAATTGCAGGAACACCCCTGCCCTATA
>NW_024744759.1:0-5895 GCF_018991925.1 Homarus americanus
TCATTACATAAGAACATAAGAACATAGAAAATTGGGATACTGCAGGGGCGACTGGCCCATAGGGCAGTCCCCACACCATCAGCACTTCCATGTGCCTATCCACTTCGTCTTGGCTCCCGTCCCCGATCCTACTATAGCACTCGGTAGCCTATTCCACATATCCACAACTCTATTACAAACCAGTGCTTGCCTATCCTTTCTGAATGGAATTTATCTAATTTAAAGCCATTTGTTCTAGTTATTTCGTTATTACTGAGCTGAGAATCTTCCATTTTACCTTGTTAATCCCACTTACCCACTTGTCCACATCTCTCATATCTCTCCCTAACTCTACGCCTCTCTAATGAATGTAAGCCTAAGCTTTTCAGTCTTTCTTCATATGGAGGTTTTCTAATATTATGGATCATTTTTGTCATTCTTCTTTGTACTCTCTCGAATCTATGTCCATTCTATAATAAGGACACAGAACTGACCACATAATCCATGTGTGGTCTCACTAATGCTAGGTAAAGTTTCAAGATAACGTCAGCAGTTCTGTTACTCACAGACCTAGATATGAACCCAAAATCCTGTTTGCCTTGTTGCGAACGCTAATACATTGTTTCTAGGTTTCAGTCGTTGCTAACAAATACACCTAGATCTTTTCACAAACTGAGTTTCTATTTCCGTGTTACCTAGTTTATACTTAACGTTTGTATTCGTCTTCCCTATCTGTAGATACCTTGCATTATCAGTATTAAAATTCATTTGCCAGTCTAGCTGACTCATGTAAGGTATCTAGATCTCTTTGATGTTCAAAGTCACTGTCTGAATATCACTCTCCCATTTTGGTATCATCTGCAAATTTACTAATCCTACTAGTTATACTAAATCAAGATCATTAATGAATATAACAAACAGCAGAGGGCCTAATACAGATCCCTGGGGAACTCCAGCCACCCCAGTCTGACTTTAATCCATTTATGCTGACTCTTTGTTTCCTGACAGTTAACCATGACCTAATCCATTTTAATACTGATCCACCTATTCCATGTGCTTCTACCTTCCTTTAATCTCTCTCAGGGGACTCTATCGAATGCTTTACTGAAATCTAAATAAATTATATCATATGACTTATCATTATCTACCGCTTCATATACTTCTGAAAAACTAAGCAAATTTGTGAGACAAGAACGTCCCTGGGTGAACCCGTGCTGAGAAGAATGATAAGTTGAATGTTTCAGGTGGCTTCTGATTTTTGTAGCAATAATTGACTCTAGCAATTTGCCTATGATTGACGTTGAGACTAATGGGACGGTAATTTGATGCTATTGATTTATCACCCTTTTTGAAAATCGGAACTACATTTGCAAGTTTCCAAGCTTCTACTTAGGCCGATTCTAATTACTCCTAAATATTTCTCGCAGTCGGATTTCTCAATAACATCGTTGTTCATCTGGTATCTGGTTTCCCTGTTTACATCTCCTATACCGAGTACTTTACGTTTGTCCACATTGAATTTCATCTGCCATTTTTCAGACCATTCGAAAAATTTGTTTAGATCTTCCTGTAGTTTTGCGGAGTCCTCGTCAGATTTAATTACACGCCCTATTTTAGTGTCGTCAGCAAATTTACTTATTTTGCTGTCTACGCCGATATCTATGTCGTTTATGTATATAATAAATAATAATGGTCCAAGTACTGAGCCTTGGGGAACTCCACTTGTGACGTTGCTCCAATGGGACTTAGTGCCGTTAATGCTCACTCGCTGTTTCCTGTCCTGTAACCACGCCCTAATCCATTTTAGAATATCTCCTTTAATGCCATGAGCCTCCACTTTTTTTATTAGTCTTTCGTGCGGGACTCTGTGGAAGACTTTGCTAAAGTCGAGATATACCACATCATAATTTTGCCCCTCGTCCACAATACTAAGTTATTATTATTATTATTATTATTATTATTATTATTATTATTATTATTATTATAACACAGCATATTAGAAATGTGCTTCAAGCTATGTACAATGATTTACCTACAAATACTGACTGACGACAACAATGAAAATAACAAGCACAGAAGAAAAATAAAGGGGTAAAATAATCAGGGGAAACATACAAAATGAAAATCAGATAATGGCCAGTGTACTGTAAGTGATTGTATAAAATCATTAAATAAATCAAATGTTACTATTGACGTGATCAACTCTCCTAAAGCTCTGATAAAACATTAGTAAAATAATTCCCTTGAAAATAGTTAGCCAAATGTTTTGAAGTCAGAAAATAACATTGTTGGCATCAGTGACGGAACATCCAGTGATAAAACTACACACCTGCAGTATTAAATTTTTGAAAACCAGCATTGAAAAAAAAAGTTAATAGAATCTGTATTGCGAAAAGTCCGTATTAACGACCTGCTTCTATTAAAAGCTTGCCAATTAAAACTGATTACATTTTTCTGATGGTAATTTCATACACTATTACACAGATTTAATTAAAAATATCATATACACAAGTGTTGATATGAGAACCTCCTGTGACCGAGCGCTGCCATAGTGGCCAGCTGTCTAAGATCACTACCATAGTGGCCACACTGTGTACCATCACTACCATAGCGTCCACACTGTGTACCATCACTACCATAGTGGCCACACTGTGTACCATCACTACCATAGTGTCCACACTGTCTACCATCACTACCATAGTGGCCAACTGTCTAAGATCACTACCATAGCGTCCACACTGTGTACCATCACTGTGTCCAACCCATCACTACCATAGCGTCCACACTGTGTACCATCACTACCATAGCGTCCACACTGTGTACCATCACTACCATAGTGTCCACACTGTGTACCATCACTACCATCGTGTCCACACTGTGTACCATCACTACCATAGTGTCCACACTGTGTACCATCACTACCATAGCGTCCACACTGTGTACCATCACTACCATAGCGTCCACACTGTGTACCATCACTACCATAGTGTCCACACTGTGAACCATCACTACCATCGTGTCCACACTGTGTACCATCACTACCATCGTGTCCATACTGTGTACCATCACTACCATAGTGTCCACACTGTGTACCATCACTACCATAGCGTCCACACTGTGTACCATCACTACCATAGCGTCCACACTGTGTACCATCACTACCATAGCGTCCACACTGTGTACCATCACTACCATCGTGTCCATACTGTCTACCATCACTACCATAGTGTCCACTGTGACCGAGCACTGCCATAGTGGCCAGCTGTCTAAGATCACTACCATAGCGTCCACACTGTGTACCATCACTACCATCGTGTCCATACTGTCTACCATCACTACCATAGTGTCCACACTGTGTACCATCACTACCATAGTGTCCACACTGTGTACCATCACTACCATCGTGTCCACACTGTCTACCATCACTACCATAGCGTCCACACTGTGTACCATCACTACCATAGTGTCCACACTGTGTACCATCACTACCATCGTGTCCACACTGTCTACCATCACTACCATAGTGTCCACACTGTGTACCAACACTACCATAGTGTCCACACTGTGTACCATCACTACCATAGTGTCCACACTGTGTACCATCACTACCATAGTGTCCACACTGTGTACCAACACTACCATAGTGTCCACACTGTGTACCATCACTACCATAGCGTCCACACTGTGTACCATCACTACCATCGTGTCCATACTGTCTACCATCACTACCATAGTGTCCACACTGTGTACCATCACTACCATCGTGTCCATACTGTCTACCATCACTACCATAGTGTCCACACACACTGTGTGCCATCACTATAAGTGTCACACTTATTGCCATCACTTCTCACCAGTGTCATACTGTCTGCCATCACTACCATAGTGTCCACACTGTGTGTACCAACACTACCATAGTGTCCACACTGTGTACCATTACTACCATAGTGTCCACACTGTGTACCAACACTACCATAGTGTCCACACTGTGTACCATCACTACCATAGTGTCCACACTGTGTACCAACACTACCATAGTGTCCACACTGTGTACCATTACTACCATAGTGTCCACACTGTGTACCATCACTACCATAGTGTCCACACTGTGTACCATTACTACCATAGTGTCCACACTGTGTACCATCACTACCATAGTGTCCACACTGTGTACCATTACTACCATAGTGTCCACACTGTGTACCATTACTACCATAGTGTCCACACTGTGTACCATCACTACCATAGTGTCCACACTGTGTACCATCACTACCATAGTGTCCACACTGTGTACCAACACTACCATAGTGTCCACACTGTGTACCATCACTACCATAGTGTCCACACTGTGTACCATCACTGTCATATTGTCCAGACTGTCTACCACCGCCACCATAATGGCCAGACTGTCTACCATCATTATCAGAGTGGCCATACTGTCTACCACCACTACCATAGTTTCCAGACTGTCTACCATCATTATCAGTGGCCAGACTGTCTACCACCACTTATACCATCACTTTCATATTGTCCGCAATGTGTACCACCGCTACCATAGTTGCCAGACTGTCTACCACCGCTACCATAGTTGCCAGACTGTCTACCACAACTACCATAGTGTCCAGACTGTCTACCACTACGACCATAGTTTCCAGACTGTCTACCACTACTACCATTGTGTCCAGACTGTCTACCATCACTACCATAGTGCCCACACTCTACCATCACTACCATAGTGTCCAGATTATTATACTATCACTACCACACCACGCTCACCCCAACTACTACACCACGATCACCACCACACCACGCTCACCACCACTACCACACCACGCTCACCACCACTACCACACCACGCTCACCACCACTACCACACCACGCTCACCACCACTACCACCACGCTCACCACCACTACTACCCCACGATCACCACCACACCACGCTCACCACCAGTACCATACCCACGCTCACCACCACTACCACACCACGCTCACCACCACTACCACGGTCACCCCCCACTGCTCACACCACGCTCACCCTTAATGATCACCACCACGACCACCACCACACCATGATCACCACCACTACCATACCATGATCACTACCACACCACGCTCACCACCACTACTACCCCACGATCACCACCACACCACGCTCAACACCACTACCACAACCACTCACCACCACTACCACACCACGCTCCACCACCACTACCACGGTCACCCCCACCACCACACCACGGCTCACCCCACGATCACCACCTCACACCATGACTACCACCACTACCATACCATGATCACCACCACTACTAAATTAAGGATCACTACCACCATGATCACCACCACTACCACAATTCAAGGATCACCACCACTACTACCCCACGGTCACCATCACCTCACGCTCACCACCACGTTACACCACACTCAATCACCACTACCACACCACGCCCACCACCACTACCACACCACGCCCACCACCACTACTACACCACGATCACCACCACACCACGCCTCCACCACCACCACCATACCCACGCCCACCACCACTACCACACCACGCTCACCACCACCACCCCACGGTCACCACCACTACCATACCACTCTCACCACCACTACCAAACCACGCTCACCATCACTACCACACCACGATCACCACCACGACCACCACCACACCATGATCACTACCACACCATGATCACCACCACTACCACACCATAATCACCACCACTACCACACCATGATCACCACCACGACGTCACTACGATCACCACCACTACCAAACCATGATCAACACTACTACCACACCATGATCACCACCACTACCAAACCATGATCAACACTACTACCACACCATGATCAACACCACTACCACACCATGATGATCACCACCACTACCACACCATGATCACCACCACTCA
>NW_024744760.1:0-14810 GCF_018991925.1 Homarus americanus
GCCGACACAGACTCAAAGGGGCGGGTGGGGTTGTCGTCACTCATGAAGGGTTCCTGCTGCTGGCTGGGTTGTAATATTTGGCAGGGCTCACACGCACGGACAACATTGGAGATGTCGGAGTTGATGCCGGGCCAGAACACAGTCTGTCGTGCACGTCGTTTGGTGGCCTCAGCTCCACGGTGGCTGTCGTGAAGGCGAGCCAAGGCGTGGGGACGTAATGCAGCAGGGACAACTACACGTGCTCCGTACAGAACAAGGTCTCCGTCGCAGTAAAGTTCATCGCGGAGTTTCCAATACGGGAGCAGGGTGTTGTGAAGATCGTAGCGGTTGCTAGGAAATCCATTCCTCACACACTCGACAAGTCGGACGTAGGAAGGGTCATCTCGGGCCGCTGTTCGAAGGTCCTCCATTGCCTTGTCGTCGTCTGGTGACAGGTCCGAACGAAGGGATTGGACGGCATGGAGAGTGACCACAGTCCTGACGGAAAGAGCGAGGTCGGCGTTGAGCACATGGTCTTCTGGAGTAGGGCGGCTGACAGGAGAGCGGGATAAGGCATCAGGGATGCAGAGCTCCTTACCAGCACGCCACACTGCTGTGAAGATATACGCCGAGAGCTTCTCTTTCAGACGCTGGAGGCGAGGGTTCTCAACGGCGTCTAGCGTGTAGTGGTTGAGGATCGGGACAAGCGGGCGATGGTCGGTCACTAGGTGGAAGTGTTGCAGGCCTATGAGGTAAAACCTGCACTTGGACGTCGCCCAGACCACAGCCAACAGCTCCAACTCAATGGTGGCGTAGCGCGTCTCAGTGTCAGAGAGGAAACGCGAGCCACACTGGACGAGCCGGAACTGCCCTCCACCATGATCCTGCAGTAGGGCGTATCCCACGCCATACAAGCGTGAGGCATCTGTCTGCAGAACTGTCGGCAAGGCTGGGTTAAACGTGGCGAGGACAGGTGGACGAGACAGGGCCTGTTTCACTTGCTGGAAGGCCTTGTCGTGGTCGGGGGTCCACAGGAATGTTCTCTTGGGGCTCATCAGGGGGCGAAGTGGTTGAGCAGCTGCGGAGATGTCCGACGAAAACTCTGCTAACTGGTTGACGAGACCGATGAAGGACCTCAAGTCGGTCAGGTTAGCAGGGGTGGGAAAATCCGTGATGGCGCGGACCTTTTCCGGGTCAGCTGCGATACCATTCCCTGAGAGGGTGTACCCACAAAAGTCAACTGAAGAGCTGGCCAGAACAAACTTGTCGGCATTTAGGGTAATGCCGTGCTTCCGGCACCTGTTGAGTACCTCGTAGATACGGCAGAGGTGATCCATATAATCCTCGTCGTACACGAGTATGTCGTCGACCACTTTCACGCAGTTTGCCAGACCCTGTAGAGCCATGTCACCTCGAAGACAGAAAGCGTCTCCTGTAGCGGCGAATCCCATGGGGCCACGGCAATAACTGTAACGTCCATGCGGGGTGATGAAAGTTGTGAGTGGTCGGTCTTCTTCGGCAAGCTCTATCTGCCAGTATCCACACAGGGCGTCCATCGTCGTGAAGAAGCGCGCCTTCGGGTTCACACTGCGTATAGCTGCAAAGGGCGTGGGAGAAGGGTGCGCAGGACGAGACACCTGGCTGTTGAGCTTGGAGAGGTCAGTGGTGATCCGAACACCACCTTTAGGTTTTGCGATGACAACCATAGGGTGACACCATGGAGACGGGTCATCGCCGGTTGGTGCAATAATTTCTTGGGCGACCATGGAGTCCAGCTCGTTTTTGACCGCCTCGCGGAAGGCCAGGGGAACCAGTCGAGGGGTGTAAATAGCGAAGGGCTTCGCGTCGTCCCTCAGGTGGATCCTCATGGGGGGACCTACCATCTTCTTGAGAGGCTTGGATTCCAGAGCGGACTTGGTCGCCAGAACGTCGCTGAATTCCTTCAGGAAGTACTTCCGAGCATCCGAAGGGGAGGTGTCACTGGCAAGAGGTAGGGGTAGGGCGGCAGCAGGGTAGTTGCTGCTCCCTTCGTGCACCCTGTTGGCGTGTCTTACCTCAAGAATAGGTTTGGGGAAGTCCTGGGAGATGATGGCCAACTCTTGACAATGTCTGTAGGACAGCAAAGGAGTCGGGACACCGTTATGCACATCAATCCAGGCTTGACACGACCTGTTGCCAAAGGTGACTTGTGCTTGGAGTGAACCCAGGGCCGGGGTCATCTGTGAACCATCTGCCATAAAGCGGAGATCCTTGGGGGCGGTCCTAGATCACTTGGAGAGAGCCCCAAGCATTGCAAATGCTGGGGACCGATGACTGTAGCATCAGCGCCGGTGTCGGGCAACATCTGGAGACGGGATGACACACTGCGGTAGGTCACAATGACACTGATGTACTGGGGAACTTTGGTCCTGGGACGCGGGGGGGAGCACACATTCCTAATATGGCTCCAGCGTTGTCCAGGGTCGTCGTGCCTCTGATTGGGAGGCTGTGGGCGGCCCTCTCTGGTAGAAGGGCGCTGAAGCTTCCGTTGACGCTGTTCCTTGGGTTTGTTGGAAGGGCAACACTTGTCATAGTGGCCCAGACGGCCGCACACATTGCACTGGACGCGTTTGGCTGGGCACCGTACTGTGAGTGACCAGTGGCCCTTACGGTCACAACTGTTGCAGGTAGACTGAGCAGCTGGACATACCTGTGTTCCGTGCTGCTTACCACAGTTGTTGCAAAATGAACCGGGCGTGGACGTGGTGGGCGAAGGCGTGGGAGCAGACTTCTTGTCCTTCTTGTACCGGGAACAGCGCGTACAGCTGTAGGGGGAGCTCGGATGGCAGAGGTGGCACACCTGGCAGCCTCATAGGAGCGACATATCGTCAACACATCCTGAAGAGAAGAGGAAGAGTCGAGGGAGGTGAGGCGCTGGACAAGTTCCTCGTCCTTAACACCCATCAAGATCACCTGCTTCAACTGGGTCTCCTCGCACTGCTGGTGGTGGCCTAGACATATATCTACCTCTTCCGAGGCTCTCTTAAGACGTACATAAAAAGCGTCAAAAGACTCACCCTCCATCTGTCTGCAGCTAAACAATTCCCTCCTGCGCAGAGCTTCATTCTGCTGTCCTTTGATGTGCCGTTGTAGAACGTCCAGTACCTCCTCTACAGACAGCGAAGAGGTTGGGGGTACCTGCAACGTATGTTCTAAGACACGCTGAACTTCCAAGGACAGGCACATACGCAGCTGGATGAGTTGTTTAGGCTGTGACAAACTCTGGAGATCCACCATTGTAGCATAATCAGCCCACCGCCGCCGCCATTCGCGAAAAGTCTGGAAATTTACATCAGGCTCCAAGATGGGCGGTGTTTGAGCTGCTGCTTTAGGTGGGGCTGGGGGCGTGAAGGAAGCATGGATGAGGTATCTGAACCGTTCAGTACCGAGGCAGTGTTAGAGCCAGGGGCTTGGTTAACAGTGAGGCGAGATATCAAGGCTTCAAACCGTGCACTGTCTTCCATTCTCCGTTGGTGGTCTCGTTCTGCCTCTGCTTGCCTTCTGTGCTCATCCGCCAAACGTCTGTGAGCTTCATCCTCGCGTCTCTCATCTCTCATAAACTTCATTAAGGCAATTATCTCTGGAGATAACGCTGAATGTTGAGGTGAAGGGCTGCGCGATGTTGTGGGAGCTGGGCCGGCCTGGTCATCCATCTCTGGGGGACTATCATCCGCTTGACTCATCCAGGCGCTGGGTCCACGGCTACGTAAGGCATGAGACATAACTACTTTATCTGTGTACTGTGTCTTAAATCAGTGTTGACCGGTCAGCCCGTCGTATCAACAAGATTTCAGACAAAAAATTTAATTAAATACACAGATAAGTAGGTTATATATATAAAATATATATAAGAAACCGCGCGGTCAGCAAGTGTTAGTACATGTATGTGTGTGTGTCCCAGCAGGAGCGTCTCGCCCCAGCTGTGAGGGGGGGTGGAGGCGGCGCTGTGAGGGAGGGGGGTGGAGATAGGAGTAGCTCAGTCGCTCTCTGTAAACGGTCAGAGGAGGGTGCGCTGAGCTCTACACCCCACAAATGCCCAGAACATGCCGTATACCTTGGAAATCCGTTCGAACAAGGTCACACATGAATGGCACGAAACACACAATGCACTAAACACTTCACAGAAAATCACTGTCACTGACACTGCTCAAAGTTGCGAAATTCTTCGAGGGATGACGCGGGGTTGACCCAAGGCGGGGATCCATCAGCCGGCTTTCCACAAACTTGCACTAATCACTCGTAATAATCCAGTAAAACTACGCACTGCGCCATGTTAGATGTTCTGGGTAATAAGTTCTATATACAGGAGAGAACACAAACACCTGTATAGTTTTGTAGGTTCGGTTTACTGGATAAGAGTATGTACACAGAGGTGGGTAGCACTGCTCCCTAGCTAAGGTCCGGGTCAACTACCATAGACGACGTATGGCAAGTGATACATTAGCAGCTTCCATACGTCGCCGGGCACATTAATTAAGCGTGTGGGATATGGTAATAACATTGCCACACGCTGCTAGCTAGGCTGAATAAATATAAATGGAGCACATACATAATATACATACATAATACATAATCCAGCATACATAATATACATACAAGGGGAAAGAAATAACCGGGTAAGACCCGTGGACGTTAATGTGGGATCTACTTCCTATGATACTTTACTTTACTGTCCCACTACTGTACTCTCTCTGTCTTAACTCTGACCTGTGGTAGCATGGCTCGAGGATAAAGCACATGGAACTGTAATAATGGTACCAAGATATGGGAAGAAAATAAAGGTGGTCACTGTAGGAAAATAATACCTCTAACATACAATAAAAAAGGTTTATTACAAAAATGCTAGACTTCTGACTACTTCCAGTACACACAACTACCATGAGTAACACTCATGTACTTCTCAACAAGGTGCAGTACATCTCTCGCAGTCACTATCACTTCTTATACACAAGACACCACATTACTCTTATAAGGGCGCGTGCTTCTTTACCTCGTTTTTTTATTTTAATTTATCTGAAAACTCTTCAACCTGGTTTTCTCTTAATATTTGTTTGTTGTTTATTTTCTCCAGTAGTTTTTTATAGTTAGCTCATTTCATAGTTAATTCATAACCTCTGACCTTTGGTAGCGTGGCTCTAGGGTTATGACACATGGGTACATTGGTATGAAGCAATAGGAAGGAATAACGGTAAAATACTGCAGGTAAATGATACTCCTAACATACAAATAAAATGGTTTAGTAAAATGAAGTTAGATTTTATGAATAATTTCAGTAACACTCAACTACAGGGGTCAACTCCCTGGCTTCACTTATTTTGTACTGTTGAACTTAGTTACAGTTTCCACTTACACCATGACTGGGTGTACATGTACATGTACACGAACACACATAGACTCTTACTCAGCACCTTTGAGCACCATTATTACCCGTGGCAATGACGCCAGTTACAGCACCAACATTAATACTCAAACAGCATCAGAAATAGTAGCTTTTCTTCACCACGGTGGTACCTTTGCCCACAAGCAAAGTGATGGTCAGCCTACTCTTGCTGAATGCCCACACTCAGACAATTCAGGTGGACACCTACAGGTGTACTTGGAGGAATAACACAGCCACCAAATAGCCCTACCGAGTAATGGACTCATCCATAACAAAAATGGGGGACTGGCAGTTGTTTGCTCGGCCTGTGATATCAACAAGCTGGGCAGTGAACACGTCAGGTGAAGGCTGGCCAGTTCCCGGAGTCCTAGAGGTGGTGGTGAGTTCCTGACGCTCGGGTTCACGAATTTACCCGAGTTTACTGGCCTTTATCCATCTCCCAAACTAGTGTGGAGTACGTCCCCAATCTATCAGACTCGTGGCCTAGCCTAGAGGAACCTGTGGGTGGAAGAGTTGCGGACGCTAGACTCACGTTGTTGACATGAACATCAACGTTTCAAAAGGACGTTAAGGGCGTAAGAATACTTCACTTAAAACACATCAGTTACGTTACTGTATCACTTGCATATTCAAACTATTAACTAAATCAAAATCACTTAATGGGGCGAGGTATAATACGGAGAAGTGGACATACTTGTGGGTGGAAGAGTTTCGGACACTAGACTAACGCCTGAAAGCGCCCGGGCTCCTCCCCCTCGCTAAGTTCCTAATGCCACTCACTCAACTATTTCAATGTACTACGTTACTGTATACTTTGACGCTTCATTTCCATTTCCTAATATTCCCTTTTCAATCTATGCTCTGAATGAGCAATCGAAGACAAGAATTAAATTGATGTCAAAGTTCAGGATGGCAGTCCCTGGTGGGCGGAGAGTATGACAAGTAGTATCCGATTACATCCATTAAATTTTCAAAGAAAGCTGGCCTTAAGGTTCCCTTCAGGTTGATTAATTAATTTCATAATTAACATCCTTACAACAATTTCACTATGAACATCAGGTTCTCTGATGTTCATAGGTGAAAAAAAGGTGACTTCACTCTCGGTCAACAATCACTGGCATCTCTATGGCAGACGTCAATGATACCTCACTCTCCCTGCCGACTCTACCCTGACTTATATTAACAATTACGCTAACAGTAAATACAATTGAAGCTTTCAACATCAGTCACAACGGATCTTGAATGCTTCATCTGCAATCAGACATCTCTAAGTTGACGCAAAGCAAGGGTGTTCTCTTACCAATTCAAATGTATGAACACCCTGTGCGGAATTTAGGTATACTCGAGTTTCTCCGGTAATGAGACATAGAATACGGTAGTTTCGGATCTCCTGAAGTGGTTAGAGAACGAATGTTTCAACTGGGAGACTCAGAAGGTTTACAGGTTTTGTGGGTGTGGAGCGTAATATGAATTATTAGGTTTTAACAGGCTAGCCGTCATTACGACCATGACACTCTGATATCTCGTACACTGGAATACTAACAATACAACTTCCAGTACACACACTGCATGGATCATCTTCACGGTACTTCACAGTAAGGTACAATACAACTTCGAGTGTACAAACAAAATGGTGTAATTTTTGCAAAACCATCTAACACTGTGATCACACCTATAGTACACCGGAGCATCAACCAAACAAGTTACCTGAAAATGTAGCTTATAAAATAGTAATAGGACTACCGCAGTCCCACAACTAAATTCCTGTAGAGCTACCGTGGTTACAATTCGCAAAGAACAAGTGGCTTACCTCACTCTTGCTATCTCTAAAACATACATAGCACTGAGGAGATTATACACATGAATTCTCGGACAAATAATACGCCACAGTCATCTGTACTTAGAAGTGGATTCATACAGCAACACTGCATGAGCGGATCATGTTTACATCGCGGGCGTGAGCCGTGAGCCCGTCCAGGCCAACAATCTCTCAGCGGCTGGCTGAGCTTGACTGCGCCGCTGTGGACCTGTGGGCGAGATCTCGGCTCACCCCATAACTGTGTTGGCGACGATATCCGACCTTATTGATGTTCATCCATTTCCAAATACTAGTGTGGACGTCGTCCCGGGGTCGACACGACCAGCTTGGCCTATAGGTACCTCTTTCTCTTTGTCTCTCTCTGTACGGAGTGGAATTCGTGGCTTAGAGTCAGTGATCCGAATGTCGTAACATTACGAGGCTGAAGGCGCTTGAACACTACTAAAACACATCAAAACTATGTTAATTGATCACTGCATATACAAGCAACAAATAACTAGGTAAAAAATACTTAATATAATGAGATGGAACTGGCACTAAACTTTACCTCTGTGTACGGAGTAGAATTCGTGGCTTAGAGTGAGCGTCAGGGGCCCTCTGACTATCCCCACAGCCATCGTTTCCCAACCGTGAGTTGCCAAGGCGTCGCTTATAGAAAATATAACGACAGCCTAAGTTACTCTACACAGCATACTGCCATTCTGGGGTCACTTAAATCTACTCTTAATTTTAAGGTCGCTGCCACCAAACCCCCTGGACAGTATGTAGCTTGTTTAGGTAGCTGTCAGAGCAAGCCAGGCATTGGGTTGGGTTTTTCATTGACCAAATCGAGAGTGGGAAGAAGGGTGAAACATCAATCATGACATAACTAATTTATTCCTTATAAAAACATATTGCATCCCGTCACAATACAAAAAGTGTTGGCCTTCAACAGAAGAACCACTATTATGTTCATTACACTTCACATCAGTATACGTCCTTCATCAAATGACTACTATTATCATCTTCATTCTTCCTAACAACCATTGACCTCCTTACCTCGGTCATCCCTTCTTACCATAACACCCAACCCATCAGACTGCACCACGTGTTAGAGTAGAGCACCACCTCTAAGGTACACTCCACACCTACAAGTATGTAACTCCTCGGTATTCTTCAGGTACACATACCAGGTAGTATTGACTAAGTAGATGGGATACTTCCCAGGTAATCATACCAGTACTGGTTACACGCCTGGTATTCTTAGGTCGCTCCATGTGGCGACCGCGAAACTTCTCAAACACACAATGGATGGGTTCCTCACAGTGAAGCAGTGGTGGTTTCTCGGCCGACGCTCTGGGCGCGCACCTGTTTTGGTGAGAAGCAAGGCGTCACTGAGAATAATGCCCGAGGGGCTTTTATCACCACACACTATTACAGCTATTACTTCACTTTATAACATTAGGCAAGGTTTTAAGATGTAAAAAAACTGCTAGATAAGTCTTTTTAGTGCTGATGGAACACGATGGAGTTCACTGACCTGTTTTGGTGAGAAGCCAGGCGTCACTGAGGGCGATGCCTGGCGTCTCACACTGAACCAGGCCTACTGTTTCCAATCTTTAATTTTCACTTTGACATTATTCTGTTTCTCACCTATACACTTTCCTATCTTTTGTGACCTTATACCTTATAATTACATATTTTAATTCTAAATTACATACTAAAGTAAGGGTCTGGTTTGCTAGTTCCTGGGGAAATTCATTGGGTTATAACAATAACTCGGCACCGTAGCCAGGGGCGGCCTAGGCCAACCAGAACAAAGGTATAGCGTCGTGTTTTCTTGGCGTGGGTATACCCTCTTCACTACACTCTGTATTTGGGGATCGTCCCCTCACACGTTACAATCGTTGAACACATTCATAAGATTCTCTAATCATTGCATTGTTCGTGGTTATTCGTCACATGGGGTAACGAGGTGTACTAAGCTCACACCGAGGCATACAAGATATTCTCTTTGAAGTATAGTTTCTGGATCACTTCCAACACTTCACATAGGTCTGATACATTTATCCTTTTACCAGATCATTGTTCTTATATATTTGTACCTGATATCTGCAGTAGCTATGTTTACTAATCGTTCACAGACGTAAATATGATGACCTTCAGACACGGTCTACACAGGGACACACTTATCCCTTATAGTACACTAGTCCGTATCAATTGGACCTTCCCAATCATCCTATTAATACCTTGAGTTCTCCTTAATGCTATCAGTACATACTCTTAATATTATATGTCCGTACATTGGTACAATTCGTCTAAAACTACATACAGTAGGTGAGTTATCCCTTACCAAAGTTTCCCGTTTTCTACCGTTTTCTATGACTATAAGCGAGGTGGATTTGAAAGTTATGTAGCGTAATATGAATAAAATAGGTATTAAGGATGACAATGATGTGCGCAGTACAGTAGCGTGTTTGAAAATTAGGTTGCAAACCTAGTCTAATCTTCAAAGTCTAGCTTCACAAACTAAGTAGTGACTGGGCTCTTAAGGACAAGAACAAAACTGACGACAAATACTCAGAATGGCAGTGTGCGGGGGTGGTGGGGGGGGGCAGATAATAGACTTTCCGTTCAATTCGAGCGATAAATATGTTTTGTGTTTACATGTCAGACAATTATCTAACCTCTATTGTACTGCGCACATCATTGTCATCCTTAATACCTATTTTATTCATAATACGCTACATAACATTCAAATCCACCGCGCTTGTAGTCATAGAAAACAATGAAAACAGAATGCGCAATTACGGACATATAATGATTGGGAAGTCAGTGCGGAGATGTAGGTATTTGAAGGTCATATAAAAATTGATGGAAAAGTGTGAAATGTTGGCGCCCATCTGCCCCGGGCTACAGTTTCGAGTTAATGATATAGCCCAATTAATTTCCCCAAGGAACTGGCAAACCAGATCCTCACTTTAGTATGTAATTTAGGATTAAGATATATAATTATAAGGCATACGGTCACAATAAATAGGAAAGTGTACATGTGAGAACCTGAATAATATCAAAGTGAAAATTAAAGATTGGAAACTGTGGGCCTAGTTCAATGAGAGAGACGAGGCATCTTCCTTAGAGATCCACGCTCTCTCACCAAAACAGGTCAGTGAACTCCATCGTGCTCCATTCAGCCATAAAAAGACTTATCTAGCAGTTTCTTACATCTTAAAACCTTGCCTGATGTTATAAAAGGAAGTAATCGTTGCATTTATGCGTGGTGATAAAAGCCCATCAGGCCTTACTTAGTGATCCACACACTCTCATCAAAACAGGTGCCACGCGTTCAGGGCGTCGGCCATTACCACTGTGAGGGACTGACCATGTGTGGTGTGACTGCTTACAGCCATTATGCACTTCCACTGTGAATCTGTGGATACCCTACATATCACCGCCCAGGAAAGGAGAAAATAATTGTATGTCAGAAAAGTTTCGCGGTCGCTACGTGGAGCGAACTCCTAATACCAGGCGTGGAACCAGTACTTTTACTTTTATCCTCTTCGCCACTGATCGGCTTGTTAGCCGCTTGGGCGATCGGTAACGTCTCTTTTCATTTATATTCTTCACCAAAAGATCGGCTCGCTAGCCGCCCGGGCGATCGGTCACGTCTCTGTCACGCACTGTTAGCAAATACTGGGCATGCACCGGCTCCTGAATGTACCTGAACCCGCTCCAGTGTTGGTCAAGTCTTATCTTGAAAGAGCTCACACTCGGTGCCGTCACAACACTCTCTGGTAGATTGTTCCAAGAGTTTACAACCCACACTCCGAAAAAGTTTGCCCTCACGGTTTTCTGGACTTGCCGCTTCTTCAATCTTGAGCTGTGATCCCTTGTGGGGCGAGCGTCCGCCAGCTCCAAGTAAGGACACTCAACTGAGTAGTGCCCCCTGAGATGCTTATAAACCTCAACTAGGTCCCCCCTTGCCCGTCTGTAGTATAAGCTAGGCAAGTTCAGGCGCTCCAATCTCTCAGGGTAGCTGAGATGCCGAAGTGCAGGCACCAGTTTGGTGGCCCTCCTTTGAACATTTTCAACCAACTGACAGTCCCTAGCATATCTCGGGGACCAGATGGGGTGACAGTACTCCAGATGAGGAAGCACTTCACTCCTGAAGATCGTCACGAGGGACGGACCGTCTAGATATCTGAACGACCTTCTTATAAGACCCAATAATTTATTTGCCTGATTTACCTTCTTCTCACAATGGCCCGAGAACTTCAGCTCATTGTCAACATACAACTAGATCCTTCTCACACACAGTCTCAACTAGTGCATTTTCTTCATCCCGTTGGGACATATGATACGCCTCCTTACCGTTGGTACGCCCCAGGTGTATCCTCGTACACTTCGTGACATGGAATCTCAGCAGCCATTTCTTCGACCATTCCTGGAGCCCACAGAGGTCCTTCTGCAGCTCTTCACAGTCCGCTTGGTTCTTAATTTCCCGAAATAACTTGCCATCATCGGCAAACATTTGTATGGAGGAGTGTACAACGTCAGGCATGTCATTTATGAAACAAACAAACAACAGCGGGCCCAATACACTGCCCTGTGGTACCCCACTTGTTAAAGGTACAGATGACGATTTCGTGCCATTAATCACCACACACTGCTTGCGGTCATGTAGAAAGTCTTCTATCCACGCTAGGACATTTCCCCGAATTCCGTACCCATCCAGTTTGATTTTCAGCCTTTCGTGGGGTACACTGTTGAAAGCCTTGGCAAAATCTAGGTAAATATTGTCGATATTACCACCCCGTTCTAGAATATGGGTTCAAATATCCAATACCTTGAGCAATTGTGTTAAGCAAGAGCGCCCCGGCATAAAACCGTGTTGGCAATCGTTTACAAGGTTGTTTCGTAGTAGATGTTCCATCGCGGCATCTCTGATAATACTGTACTCTCAAGTACTTTACATATTATGCTGGTCAGGCTCACCGGTCTATAGTTGTTCGTGGAGTGACTATCGCCCTTCTTGAAGATAGGACTCACATAAGCCACTTTCCATTCACTGGGGACCATTTGTTCATCCAGGCATTTACAAAACAGAATCTTCAGGGGCTCTGCAAGCTCGTTGCACAGCTCTCTTAGCACTCTAGGATGCACCATGTCAGGTCCAGGACTCTTATGGACCTTTAGCCTGGACAGTTTATTTCTAATACCCTCTTCTGTGAACACAATGTGGGTCAGTGCTGTGTCGAACCGTCTGTCCTCAAACGCAGGAAGGTTACTCGCATCCTCTCTTGTGAACACTGAGGAAAAGAAGCTGTTTAATGCCTCAGCTTTATCCTGGTCAGAATCTGCGTAACTACCATCTTGAAGCCTCAGGTCTGATACTCCTACTCGCATTTTCAATTTCGACTTTGCATAGCGGTAAAACGCCTTTTGGTTTGACTTGACCTCGCGTGCAACCAGCCTCTGGAACTCCTTTTCAGCCCTCCTACACTCTATCTTTGCTTGGTTTCTGGCTCTTGCATACATCCTCCTGTCTTACTCATCGTTTGACCCAACCCACGTCTTGAATTTCTGGGTTTTCTTCTTAATTTTGTCGACCGCCGCATGGTTCGTGTGTAGGAATCCCCTCGTATTCTTAGAAGCACTGGGTTTGGTCTTGGGTATATATTTATCGATCAAATGGGTCATTTTACTAGTTATGATATTCAGCGTAGTGTCTGCGTTCTTGTACCTTAATAAGTTAGGCCAGTTGATACCCCTCATCTCTTCCCTCATCCCATTGTAATTTCCCTTGCAATATTTGCACCTTGGCCTGGCCTTATCTTGAACTAGGTAACAGTTAAATCTGAATGACAACACTGTATGGTGACTGGTGCCAACTGGGGCAAGGTGTTCCAGTTTGGCCACTATACCCTCCTCGTTTGTTATGATGAGGTCAAGTGGCTTGGGTGTTTGCTCCCCTCTGTAATGTGTCGGGTCTCTCACATGTTGGAACAGAAAATTATCTCTGAGTTTCTACAAAAAGAGTAGCAGGGTTATTCAAGTCATTCGGGGTGGACTCGTTTCTCCAGTTGATGTCGCCATAGTTAAAGTCCCCCATGATAAGGAGGTGGCTAGGGTTGAGCATCGCCGCGTTGTTTATTAAGGTTCTTAAGTTCCTTTGATTTAGTGGGCCACAGTTTGGGGATCTGTAGATACACCCGACGATAAGTAAGTCCCCTCCCTTTAATTTAATTTTACACCACTTGGACTCTTCAAAAACATCCTCTCCCTGTACCCTCGCCTGGCTGGCTCTAAGGTCTTGCCTAGCGTAGATAACCACACCCCTCCTGCAGGATTCTTGAGTTAGGTTCGTAAATGAGTCATATCCAGCAATACTGAACTCACATTCCTCTGGGTCGATTCTCCTGTTCTTGTACAACAGTTCTAGAACTCCTACAATATCTGGTTGGTGTACTCTTAGTAGTGTTTCAAACTCCTCTCTCTTATCAAGGAACGTGTCGGTATTAGTGTACATGACATTCAAGCCAGAATTTGTTCTCGGTAACGTCTCTGCTCTTAGTAGTAACCCCGCTCCCCCCACATTCTCAGAAGCTGCAGCATTTGCTAAGTACTCTGTATTTTGCAGGGTGTGGTTAGAAATGTCATTGTTTACACGGCGCTCGTTCCCTCCTGTCCGGTAGGCTTAGCTGGTGCCGCCTCCCGGGTGGGGGGTTGAGTGGGTGGTGGGTGCACTGCTGCCCCCTGGCCCTGTGTCGGCACACTTGTTTCCACTACCCTCCCCCTGAGTATAACCCATGTACACCTGTCCCCGTTCCTCCTCGACTCCTCCCTCTTCTGCCTCAAGTCATGCAGGAGCTTCTTGTGCTGTTCCCTCTGCATTACCGTGCGGTCTGGGTGAATGAATACATCCCGAAATGCCTCGCTCCTTGCTAAGTTTTTTGCCTGCCGAATAACTTGCCATTTCTCCTCCTCACTCACTAGTGTGATCCTGAGGGGGTGAGGCTTAGCCCCCTGCTTTTGTCCCAGCCTCCTCACATCCTCAGGGGTTGCTGGAATCTTCAGAACCTCTGTGCAAATATTTTGAAACAACACCTTATCGTGTGTTTCCTTACTCACAGTTCCCTCCGCCTGGCTCTCTGTGACTCCAAAAACTATTACATTGTTCGTGCGCTGGAGCCGTTCCTGGTGTTCCTCCTCTCCCCTAACAGTAGGTCCGTTAATTTTCATTCTTCGACACACTTCTTCAAAGTCCCAATCTGCTGTAGAACCTGTACTGATTCTGCATTACTCTCCGCCCTTCCCCCCCGTGGCCCTCCTAATACGTCAGCATAACTCCTCTTAGCAACCACCTCCATTCTATCGGCTACTTCCTCAGTCTTAGCAAGGATCTCTTTCCCAACTTGCTTCAGTTTGTCAACCAGCAGGGCTCCTGCTTCATCTATTTTCGTCCCTAGAGAACTCGTTCCCTTATGGCTTGCAATCGCTTCATTCACCTTGACTATGCAGCCAGAGCAATACCAGCAACAGCCATCATGCTTTACGGCAGTTAGTAACTTCCTAAACGTTGCATTAGTCAGGCCTGTATCCTCCATATCCGAC
>NW_024744761.1:0-15988 GCF_018991925.1 Homarus americanus
GTTGTAGTGTGTCTCATGCATTAGGACGTAGTTTTAGTGCTTCTCATGCATTCTGACGTAGTTGTAGTGCGTCTCATGCAACTGACGGAGTTGTAGTGCGTCTCATGCATCCTGACGTAGTTGTAGTGCGTTTCATGCATCTGACGTAGTTGTAGTGCGTCTCATGCAACTGCTGGAGTTGTAGTGCGTCTCATGCATCCTGACGTAGTTGTAGTGTGTCTCATGCATTAGGACGTAGTTGTAGTGTGCCCCATGCAACTGACGTAGTTGTAGTGCGTCTCATGCATCTGACGTAGTTGTAGTGCGTCTCATGCATTAGGACGTAGTTGTAGTACGTCTCATGCATTCTGACGTAGTTGTAGTGCGTCTCATGCAACTGACGAAGTTGTAGTGCGTCTCATGCATCCTGACGTAGTTGTAGTGCGTCTCATGCAACTGACGTAGTTGTAGTGCGTCTCATGCAACTGACGTAGTTGTAGTGTGTCTCATGCAACTGACGTAGTTGTAGTGCGTCTCATGCAACTGACGTAGTTGTAGTGTGTCTCATGCATTAGGACGTAGTTGTAGTGTGCCTCATGCATTCTGACGTAGTTGTAGTGCTTCTCATGCATCTGACGTAGTTGTAGTGCGTCTCATGCATTAGGACGTAGTTGTAGTGCGTTTCATGTATTCTGACGTAGTTGTAGTGCGTCTCATGTATTCTGACGTAGTTGTAGTGTGTCTCATACATTTTGACGTAGTTGTAGTGCGTCTCATGCATCCTGACGTAGTTGTAGTGCGTCTCATGCAACTGATGTAGTTGTAGTGCGTCTCATGCAACTGACGGAGTTGTAGTGCGTCTCATGCATCTGACGTAGTTGTAGTGTGCCATGCATCTGACGTAGTTGTAGTGTATCATGCATCTGACGTAGTTGTAGTGTGTCATGCATCTGACATAGTTGTAGTGTGCCTCATGCATCTGACGTAGTTGTAGTGCATCTAAAACACTCCTGACGTGGTTGTAGTGCGTTATATATACCTTCTGACGTAGTTGTAGTGCATCTAAAACACACATGACGTAAATGTAGTGCGTTACAGTATATACATTCTGACGTAGTTGTAGTGCGTCTTATAATTTCTGACGTAGTTGTAGTGCGTCTTATAATTTCTGACGTAGTTGTAGTGCGGTATGTTGGTGAGGGGTGGTTTGTGGGGGGTGTTGGTGTAGTCACTCCTTGTCTATCTCACTTTAGTACCGTAACTGTTCTGAAACTGTTAAAAGATCCAGTCCTCCTTGTCATCATATACAAGTAATATTATTTACCACTAATATTACTTGTGTATTTCTTGACAACAAAGTGACCCACTCATCTCTGTTTAGTTTATATTTTCAGTTTTTTGCCTGCCATATTTTTCAATAAACCGTTAATTATTATTACTACTACACACTTCCAACGTTTCCCGACACCCACAATCTGACACTGTCCAGTTTATCCTATGTTGTTTTTACGTGTTTTTCTCTATACGAAAAACTATAATAAAAACTAAATTGCTGTTATTAATAACTTATATACTGTAATTATATGTTATGGGAGGGTAGTGTGGAGCGATGGTGAGGCGCGGTGGGGTGGTTGTGGGAACAGGGGCAGTGTAGAGGGTCGCCATCAGTAGCCAACACACACACACGTCACACATGCCAGTCACCACTACCGCCACCACCAACCACACACTAGTACACACCTTCCTCATATCGCAACACCATCATCATCTTCATCATGTCATATGTGATTACACGCGGTGCCAGCCAATCACAGTCGCCTCTTTTTATCATCTTCCTTCCTCGCCCAATCACACGCGAGAGTGGGAATGGCGCGTTTTTTATCAATCCCAAAACCCGCCCCTTTCCTGGATGTGGTGTAATTATTGGAGGCCGGCGGTAATGCGCGGCGCCCCATTGGTTGAGGCTGCAGCTGCCGGGTTATTCAGGTAACAGGAAGGTCCTTATAAAGAAGTCGGAACGTGATTTATCGGCGAGTGTGTGGGAGCCATGGGGAGGACGTGTGTGTCTCCTCCTCCATTTAGTGAAGTTTCTCTCTTACATTGTATTATCACACCACCTGAATGATCCCCTTCACACATAACTCACCAAGTCTTGTGTTTTATTAGTTAGTGATGATGTGATAATATTTTTGAGGCGTATATGATAAGTGTGTTTGGTAGTGCATTCTAAACCTCCATTACATAAGTGGGTGTGTGGGATACCACCGTCCACCCCCTCCTTCTTCACTACCTCCCCCTATACACTCCTTTCCCTCCCTTCACCCCCTCCCCTTCTCTCCATCCCCCCCTCCCCCACCACCTCCTCTAACCCTTACCCTTAGCGGTGAAAAATCCCTCATTGTGGCTCCAAATCTTTTAAAATGGCAAAGAAAACCTTTTCCCATGAGGCGGACGGACGGCTGGAGGAGCCTAAAGAGCTTTCCTGAAATTCGTTATGATTTTCTCGGCTAGTCCATCCCTCGGGCCACGGCGGTTTCTACAGGGTTTTCTCAAGGACTCTCTCCGGTTTCTGCGAGTGTTCCCAGGGCTGAGGTGTTTACAGGTCGAGACGTTTTGTGACTGTTAACTGTCTGGGAGGGAAGGAGGGGGTGACGGATGCCTAGGCTTTGTTCTGTCCCCTTCCGCCCCGACGTGTCACCTGAGACCCGCCAGCCAGTTACGACAGGACTGTGTGACCATTGCTATTATCACCACCACTACTACTGCCACCACTACCACTGCTATTATCATCACTACCACCACCATTCCTGTGACTACCACCACGTATCACCACTCACCACCACGTCATCTGCACCACTTATAATCACCACTAATACTACTACTAACGTGACCACTGCTGTTATCACTACCACCACCACCACCACCACCACCACCACAACCACCACCACAGCCACCACCACCACCACTGAAACTTGTTACTGTTCGCTTTGTGACCATTCCTCTCCCCTCCCCTTCTCTGTCTTTCTTCCATCTTCTTTCTCTTCTCTCCTCTTTCTCCTTCTTTCTTCCTTCTCACTTTCCTCCTACTCCTTATCTTCTTCCTTCTCCTTCCTCCGCCTCTTCTTCTTCCTCTTCCCCTTTACGTCCCTCCTCTTCTTCCTCCTCTTCTCCTCTGCCTCCCCTCCTTCCCCTCCCCCTCCTCCTCTCCCTCCCTCCTTCCCCTCCTCCCCCTCCCTGCCTCCCCCCTCCTCCTCCCCTCCTCCCCTCTTCCTCCCCCTCCTTCCTCTCCCCCTCCCCCTCCTCCCCTCCTCCCCCCTCCTTTCCCTCCCCTCCTCCCCTCCTCCCCCTCCTCCCCACCCCTCCCCACCTCCTCCCCCTCCCCCTCCCTCCCTCCCCCTCCCCCCTCCCTCCCTCCCCCCTCCCCTCCTCCTCCCCCTCCCCCCTCCCTCCTCCCCCTCCCCCTCCCTCCTCCCCACCTTCTCCCCCCCCTCCCTATTTTCCCTCCCCTCCCTCCCCTTCCCCTCCCTCCCCCCCTTCCCTCTCCCTCTCCTCCTCCCTCCTCCCCTCCCCTCCTTCCCCTCCCCTCCTCCCCCTCCTCCTCCCCCTCCCTCCCTCCCCCCCTTCCCCCTCTCCTCCTCCCCCCCTCCACCTTCTCCCCCTCTCCTCCCCCCTCCCTCCCTCTACCCCCCTCCCTCCTCTTTCCTCCTCCTCTTCCCCCCTCCTCCTCTTCCCCCCTCCCTCCTCTTCCCCCTCCCCCTTCCTCCTCCTCACCCAGGGAGAGATGGACGAGAGATACAAGTCGTGTAATATCCGCTGAGGACGCTGCTAGTGACGTCATCATCTCAGGCCTGGCCTGGCGTGGACTTGGAGCCTATACCTATAGTCTTAGTAGCCCCATTGCTTACATTGCCCCGTAGCCCGTCCTCGACAAGCTATACCTGATTTATGGGTTCATCGTGTAGCCCCCTTCCGTCCCTCCCTCCCCCTCTCTCAGTAGTGGCTGTATAAGAAACGTGTAAAATACTCCAGCTATATAGTAAACGTGTTCGTATGTATAGCCTCAGTTGTGCTACACGATGAAAAACTACTAGACGATGGCAGGTCTGTGGCACCTTGGGGAGTCTAGCCAGTTACACCAAGTTACCTCCGTGAATTTCCGCCTTTATTTAGTTGTGGTCGTATTCTTTAATACGCTAGTTGTTAACATTTAGGTGAGAATAAGTAAATATTATCAAAACATCATTGAAAGACTCATAAGTGACTTTGTAATATAATTCAGTCGAGATAATAATATAAACACGAACGTGCTGGTCAAGCTCAGAGCTGTCCAGGGGTCATCTGGCCCTCCGGGTCGAGGTTGATCGGTGTTTTTTTTCTTTTTTCTTTTAATTGTTTCAATATGTGTTAAAGTCATTACTGTGTTAACAATATAATATAAAAGACAAAGAACATTTAAATATACGTATTTAGTTTCAGGGTTTAATTAGTTATTTATTACTTACATTTATTACTATGATATTTGTTTTCCTCTCGTGTGTACAGCTTAAGTCTTTACTGTTGTTTTAAGTAACTTTAGATTTAGTTGTTTTTCTCCCAAACTTATGTTGACATTTACATTGTTTAGAATATATCATATAACGCGTCATGATCATCCTGTGTTTATAAAGATCAGAGTTAAGTAATATTCCTTAAGGTTAAGTTACTTAAACTATTCACGTGGACCTAATATGATGACCTACATGGTCACCTATGGCCAGTGTGTGTGTCCACTAAGAAGGGGTAAAGGAATACTTTTTATTGTTATAATAATGTAAATTAATTGACACATAATAATATTATCACTGTTTCATATAAGACGTCATTTACACTCATAAGATATTCCAATATACCTAAAGCAGGTTACGTTACGTTACGTTATGTTTTGTATGAAGCTTTTCATTTGTATGTATTACTGTAAGGAAAAAATGACAGTAAGTGTTAAATTTAATACAAATGTAAACTAAAGTGTAAAAAAATCAGAAGGAAAAATGACAATAAAAATTGGATTGTCGGCCATTAACTTGGTAACACCTTTTGTATTAACCATTACGTGATGCCTTAATGAGCCTTAAGACACTGGTGCCGTTCTACTGTAAGGCTGCTATAATTCTCTGACGCTGTTGTACACAACCGACTTAGTTGTTCCCACGGGTGTAGAGATGAACCAATGGCCTCCAGGCTGCTGGCACGAGGAACAACATTGATAGCCATTAAAAATTTAGATTGTTTGGGCCGAAATACTTTTAGTTACGAAACACTGCTAGCATGTATTGGCAAGGGCAGCCCGGAACCGTCAGGAACTCCGCCGATTGGATCCCATAGGCCACCCTTCTTCGCCAATCTCCTTAGGTGCTGAAGCAACTGAGGGTCTTCAGGACTCCACCGAGAGGGCCAGAACAGCCGTCCTCACGCCCCCAAGGAGTGATGCTAGCGAAGGTCCCGCTGGACCCCCGAGTAAAGTTGAGACTTTTCCTCTATTTCTTTTTAAGACAGAGAGGCAACACTGGCTAGTGACGCTAAGAGTATCTACTGTCATATCTTGATATATTATTACTTATTTTATAGTGTCGTCCACAACACACCGAGACTTTGGTGTTTGTTTCTGTGAGTTAAGGAGATACAGTGAGTCAACCTGAGACGTTAGTCAGCTGGTGCACAAGTTTTGAATTACGATCACAAGTACTCATATTTCATTATTTCTATTATCCTCGCTGGGTGGGAGATATAAACTAATGTTATAGTTATAATTATAGGCACCAGTAACTCATGTAATGTTATCGGTATACAGTCCCCAGTAACTTATTGACATATTCTTCACATTTTTGCTTTTTTTACGAGATTAGTCAGGTCACAGGTCAATGACCCACATCAGGGCCTGGGGGGCGAAAATATAATAATAATAATAATAATAATAATAATAATAATAATAATAAAAGAGAGAAACATTATATGTATGTTGTGTTGTCAAAGTAAAAGAAACAATTGTGACCTGCAATTGTGTAAAAATGAGGCAGAAAGTCAATAAGAAGTGTGACGTAGATGTTTCATATTTATATACAGTAGCATAATGAAGTGATGATCTTCACGGCCAGGAGGAGTTGTGCTGAAAGCCCGACGGTGTGTTCAGTGTCTTCCAGGAGCAGTATGATAGTGTGTAAGTTGGTGGATGATAAAGTGGCAACACACTGTAGGAGCCTCCTGAGGGATCCTCCACGTAATAAATGGTGAGTTATTGACGTGGGTCTTGTGTGTGTGTGTGTGTGTGTGTGTGTGTGTGTGTGTGTGTGACCTGTGGTGAAATGGTCAGCATCCTGCCCGAGTTCGATCCTCGGGCAGGGTGAAACTATGGACAAGTTTCTTTACGCCATTTGCCTCTGTCTACCCAGCAGTAATTGGTACTCTGGATGTTAATCGATTTGCGGATCGTGTTCCGGGGTAATGGTTAGCCAGTGCAGTTGGCGAGCTGTCCAGTCTTCTCGGACTATTCCTTGACACTGGGTCATGCAGCTCGTTAACTTAGGGTGTGGTTGTTGTGTTGGCGACAGCTTCTACACTTTAACAAATTCACACCTAGGAGGCCCTTGGGCCGGCCATCCTCGATTTCGAGGGGCTTCCATTATTATGTGTGTATGTGCTATATAATCCACTATGGATGTGGTAATCATTATTTTACTTGGACTGATGGATGACACGTAGGAGTGGATGTCGTCGCTCTATATGCGCCGGATGAATGTTGGAGGAGGTGACGACGGGTAGCATGAATAAGCTGGTTTACATTTTACCTTACCTATCATGCCTATGGCGACTGTATCCTGCCTACTGTTCGTATCACGGTGATAGCATGCCAGGTTCGTATAATCTAGCATGGAATGGCGTACAAATAAAGAGATGAACATTTAATATACGATATAATGGACGTTACTAGTGAGCTTTGGGTATTACAAGTGGCTGGTACAGGTCGATGGTGATAGTATAGTCAGTAACCATAATTACTGGCCCATCCACAGGTCGAGCGTAGTGTGGGTAGAGGTCCTTGTGGACAGCGGCTCACTCAGTAGCAACTCACACACCAACACAGCATAAGACCCTTGAATACTTATCACCAGTCGTTCAGGTCATACCTCCTTTTACTCTGAATATAAGGTAACTTGTACTACTCCCACTAACGTGAAATAAATAAATTATAATTTATGTCTACTGGAGCAGTAACATGTCCACTACCCACCAGTAAAAGGACACAGCATCAATTTGGGAATATGTCGAGGCCAACGCAGGAGTATCTGATGATGTCCCGCACTACATGATCTTGTCAGGGCCACAGTACAGCAGCAGGCCAAGTCTCATGCTATATGTTAACAGATACAGTCCTCTGATACACTGAACACACCGTCGGGCTGTCAGTACCACTCCTCCTGGCCGTGAAGATTATCACCTCATTAGCTGCCTGTTTATAAATATTAAACTATGAAACATCTACACCACGCCTCTAACCAGTGGTAATTAATGTTAATATTACTTATACCATAATGTGAAGCATCCGGCAATAAGTTACTAGGGACTACAAGCCCTATAACATTACATGAATTACTGGGGATTATATGCTTATATACTTTATATAAGTTACTTAGGACTATATAACTATAACATTAGTTTATATCTCCCACCCAGCGAGGATAATAGAAATAATGAAATATGAGTACTTGTGATCGTAATTCAAAACTTGTGCACCAGCTGACTAACGTCTCAGGTTGACTCACTTTATCTCCTTAACTCACAGAAACAAACACCAAAGTCTCGGTGTGTTGTAGACGCCACTTTAAAATAAGTAATGCTATCAATGTTGTTCCTCGTGCCACTTACAGATTGATCATAATTTCATAATTGAAAGAAAATTAACTACTGCTACGCTTCAGGATTCACTTCCCTTAAGGATGACGTTGCATTAAGACACATAAAAATAACTACTTTGTATTATAATAATAAGCCACCTTTTATTGTCTGTTGTCACTCCTAGTTGTTAATGGCACCTGACACCTTAACAGTACAGCAGTCTGATATGATGAATTACCTGTAGGGGTCATAAATATGTCCGGCTCTACAGTGTATAGCATCATGACTTGTTTTATTAGTACATGGGATATTTCTCAATGTATGTGGATAAAATTAGGAACTTGTATTATATGAACTAATGAACAAATTCTCATCTTTCAGTTTTTGTAATATAAACAATGAGATTCCTTAGACTAGGTACAAGTAAAAAATAAAATCTTTTCCTCTCCTTTGGTACGATTGTATATATCAATTGAAGATTAAAACGCGTTTTGTTATGAGTCATAACATATCGTTGCTTATAACTTATGAGCAACGATAGCCTACTGTTTCACGGACAATAATTTGACTTAAGATACAATAATTTAAAATAAGGGATTTTCAACAGCCTATTGATTACTGAACCGTGTATATCACGTTATCTCAAGAACCTAGAGTATGGCGCCTCCCTCACTACTCTCTGAAACAGCTTCAGTAAGTAAGGCTGAAGTTCAGATGCTAACTGTCAAGAGTTCTGTGTAGTATTGTACATTAAGCTGTGGTTTGCACACACTGTCCTGTCAGGAGCCTTGAGTATCATACACGTACTGTACACACAATAATTTTGTTTTACTAACTATCAGTATGTAATTTCAACCTAACCTAATTATCAATGAGTTATTTAACCTAACCTAATATAACCTAAACTACTTATGCCAACCCAACACAACCTAAGAAATCGACCCAACAAAACTATCATGAAATAATTCAACCTAACCTAACCTAACCTAAGCTCATATTTGTCTCCGGCTGAAGTATACCTGACCACCTTTATGTCGTCCCATTAGGAAGCTGATGAGTCTGTGTTATATTTGTTCCTCATTACAAAACGAAATTAATCTTTAAATAATGGTACAGCGGACGACACACACCTATTGCTGTGTTTGGTGACGCGTTGGTTAATGGTGACATGTTGGTTAATGTTGACTCGTAGGTTAATGGTGACGTGTAGGTTAATGGTGACATGTTGGTTAATGTTGACGCGTAGGTTAATGGTGACGTGTAGGTTAATGGTGACGTGTAGCATAAGAGTAAAGTGCTAGTTAATGGTGATGTGTTGGTTAATGGTGACGTGTTGGTTTATGTTGACCTGTTAGTTAATGGTGACGTGTTAGTTAATGGTAACGCCTTGGTTAATCGTGACGAGTTGATGGTTAATGGTGACGTGCTGGCTAATGATGACGTGTTGGTTAATGGTCTCCCCACTTCATTTTGCTAAGGGTCAAGACTCGTGTTCCTGCCTCACTTCCAACCTACACCGCCTCACTCACCCCTCTGGCAGTTAACACACTCTGGTCCCACAACCCTCTGGCAGGTAACACACTCTGGTCCTGCACCCCTCTGGCAGGTAACACACTCTGGTCCCACAACGCTCTGGTAGGTAACACACTCTGGTCCTGCACCCCTCTGGTAGGTAACACACTCTGGTCCCACAACGCTCTGGTAGGTAACACACTCTGGTCCTGCACCCCTCTGGCAGGTAACACACTCTGGTCCCACAACGCTCTGGTAGGTAACACACTCTGGTCCTACAACCCTCTGGCAGGTAGCACACTCTGGGCCCACAACCCTCTGGCAGGGAACACACTCTGCTCCCACAACCCTCTGGCAGGTAACACACTCTGGGCCCGCACCCCTCTGGTATGTAACACACTCTGGTCCCACAACCCTCTGGCAGGTAACAACACTCTGGTCCCACAACCCTCTGGCAGGTAGCACACTCTGGTCCCACAACCCTCTGGCAGGTAGCACACTCTGGTCCCGCACCCCTCTGGTAGGTAACACACTCTGGTCCCACAACCCTCTGGTAGGTAACACACTCTGGTCCCATAACCCTCTGGCAGGTAACACACTCT
Source organism: Homarus americanus (assembly GCF_018991925.1). Lineage (NCBI taxonomy): Eukaryota > Metazoa > Arthropoda > Malacostraca > Decapoda > Nephropidae > Homarus > Homarus americanus. The sequence goes on from NW_024744761.1 coordinate 9,963, forward strand.
GGTCCCACAACCCTCTGGCAGGTAACACACTCTGGTCCCACAACCCTCTGGCAGGTAACACACCTGGTCCCAACAACCCTCTGGCAGATAGGGGCACACTCTGTCCCACAACCCTCTGGCAGGTACAATCTGGTCCCACAACCCTCTGTAGCACACTCTGGTCCCACAACCTCTGGCAGGTAACACACACTGGTCCCACAACCCTCTGGCAGTAACACACTTCTGTCCCACAACCCTCTGGCAGGTAACACACTCTGGTCCCACAGCCCTCTGGCAGGTAACACACTCTGGTCCCACAACCCTCTAGCAGGTAACACACACTGGTCCCACAACCCTCTAGCAGGTAACACACTCTGGTCCCACAACCCTCTGGCAGGTAACACACTCTGGTCCCACAACCCTCTGGCAGGTAACACACTCTGGTCCCACAACCCTCTGGCAGGTAACACACTCTGGTCCCACAACCCTCTGGTAGGTAACACACTCTGGTCCCACAACCCTCTGGTAGGTAAAAAAAAATAATAACACTTAGTTAATATTTGTTAATGTTAGGTTAAGTTAGTTTAAGTTTTCTATTTCACAATTCATTAATACCTAATATGATGACGTACATGATCGCCGATGGCCAGTTAGAAGCTTAAAATAATACATAGAAGTTATCGATATAAGGCAATTATCCCTGTTTAGTTTAAGCTTTTACAAATCATCAATCGTTTTTGTCAAATAGAGATAACTTTTTGGTTTTACTACTACAACTTAATATTAATTCGTATATTGTAAGATTTTGTATATTTCTTTTCAGCCCTTGCTTACTGCCATATGATGTTTAATTTATACTTTAAATAGGTTAGGTTAGGTTTGGTCAGGTCAGGTTACATTTTGTATGAAGGTATTCATTTATTTGTACATTTATGATCTACATGATCGTTTATGACCGGTGAAAAGTTTCCCAAAATGAGAAATACCTAGAATTTATCACTAATCGTCAATTATCCATATTTAGTGTAACATATTTTTTTTTACAGTAATTAGCCCACCCGGGCATAGGTCAAGCGACCCACAACGGAGCCTGGGGGGCGAAAAAAACGGAAAGAAATTGTAAATGTAGAAAAAAAGGTTATACTGTATTAATCTACACCACGAAGATGCCGGAAAACCAGCTTTTTAAAGTGAGATAGATTATAAGAGCATGGAAACACAGAAGAAGGCAGAGCATTCCACAGTTTGGCTGTGTGAGGAAATAAGGAGGTACTATAACTGGTTATTCTAGTGTGACCGACATCCACCGAGAAACGGTGGGCACCGCGGGCAAGACGTGTGTTACGAACAAACGGCCTTGCCGGCGGTACACAGGATGCCAAATCCACCGAACATTGCCCGTTAAAATACCTGTAAAGGAGAGAGAGTGAAGCAACATTGCGGCGAAGAGAAAGGGAAGAGAGATTGTCAACTAAAGGAGGAGAGTTAATAAGACGAAATGCCTTTGATTCCACCCTATCTAATAGTTGGACAGAAGAAGAGCCACCCCAGATATGAGAGCAGTACTCCAAGTTAGGAAGAATGAATCCCTTATATACTTGGAGTAACTGCTCAGGAGTGAAGTAGCTGCGGCATCTGTACAGCATTCCCAACTTTCGGGAGGCAGCTTTAGTTATATTGAGGATGTGTGATTTCCAGGACATATTGGAGGAAATAGTGAGGCCTAACATATTTATTTCAGAATTTGGGATTATGATAGTGTCCTGAAATGTAATTGGTGGGAGATCGTCTAATTTACAAAGTGTAATTGGTAAGTATTGAGTTTTATTACTATTGAACTTAACCAAGTTGTACCTCCCCATTCAGAGATGCTGCACAGATCCGCGTTGATAGAAGTAATGATATCAGTTCTAGAAACAGATCTAGTTTGAGAGTTAGGAGGAAGAGGAAAATGTGAGGAAGAGTGAAGAGTAGAATCATCAGCGTAAGAATGGATAGAATTAGTTGTAGTGTGAAGTAAATCATTGATAAAAAGAAGGAAGAGAGTTGGTGAAAGAACAGAAACCTGTGGGACGCCACCATTGATAGAGAAAGAGCGAGAAATCGTTCCCTCCACAATAACTGCCATGGATCGGTCCTCAAGGAAGCTAGAAATGAGAAAACAAAGTTGGGGAGAGAAACCAAAAGAGGGAAGTTTAGATAGCAAAGACTTGTGCCATACCCTGTCAAATGCTTTGGAGATGTCGAGAGCCACGACAAAAGTTTCCCTATAATCCCGAAGAGAGGATGACGAAAGATGGGTGCAATAGGAGAGCAGATCACCAGTAGATCTCGCCTGGCGAAAGCCATACTGGTGATCCGACAAAAGAGAATGGCGTTCAAGGTGACGGAGAAAATGGGAGTTCAAAATAGTTTCGAAAATCTTAGAGAGGGATGAAGTTAGGGCAATGGGGCCATAGTTGGAGGGATTAGAATGGTCACCCTTCTTCGGGATGGGTTGAACCAAGGCATGCTTCCATGAAGAAGGAAAAGTTTGGGTTTTGAGGCAAAGGCGAAAGAGGCGAGCAAGCATAGGGGCCAGGGCTTCAGAACACGAGGGGGTATTCCGTCCGGTCCATGCGCCTTACTCACATCCAACCTGGATAACACACCGGCAACCCTGCGAGTGGAGAGTATAGGAAAGTGCATAGGTTCAGTAGGAGGTGCAGGGGTAGGAGGGATAGAATGGGAATCGTCTAAGGTGGAATTAGAGGAGAATAAGGTGCCAAAGAGGTTGGCTTTGTCAGGGGGTGGAGTTGGCTATAGAGTTATTGGGACGGAAGAGGGGAGGAAAAGAAGGCGTGCAGAAGTTGTTACAGATGTTTTTAGTTAAGGACCAGAAGGATTTACTAGAGGAAGAATTAGTCAGGAGAGCGGTCTTTCTTTTAATAATATTACGTGGAGTTCCGTTATATTTGTTTGTTTTCATATTATTTTAGTCAATTATTTGTTGACATTTAGCTTACAATAAGTAAATATTATTAAAAACAACACTGAAAAACACACAAGTGACTTTGTAACATATAATTAGGTCGAGATAATAATACAAATACGACGTGCTGGCCAAGCTCCGAAAGAGTTGTCCGGGGGTCTAGCTAACCTCTGGTAGGGGCTTGACCAGCACGGAAAAAAAAAACTTTTATTTTTTATTTTGGTGACCTATGGTCAGCATGCTCAACTTTTAAGCGAGTCGACCCGATTTCGATTCCCGAGCAGGGTAGGACTGTTTTTTGTTTGTTTTATGTTTTTTTACGTTGTTTTTGTCTGTCGATCCAGCAGTAATTAGCGACTTGGATGTTAATCGATTAGTGGATTGTGTTCCAGGGAAATGGTTAGCCAGTGCAGTTGGCGAGTTGTCCGGTCTTCTCTGATTATTCCTTGACACTAGGTCATGCAACTCGTTAACTTAGAGTGTGGTAGTTGTGTTGACTATAGCTTCTACACGTTAAACAAATTCACGCCTTGGGCCGGCCCATCCTCGTACACGAGGGGCAACCATTATTATTACTTGATTAAATGTTATAAGTATATACTGCAGTTAGTCTATAGTATAAAAACCGAAGAACTTCAAAATATATATATTTAGTTCCAGGGTTTATTTAGTTATTTATTACTTGCACTTATTACTGGTATTTGTTTTCCTCTCATCTGTATAGTTTAAATCTTTACTGTTGTTTTGAGTAACTTTAGATTTAATTATTTTTCTCCGAAACTTACGTCTTTTACATTTTTTTCAGAATACATCATAATATCATATCACCCATGATGATTATCCTGTATGTAAAACGAAAAAAAATAATAACACTTAGTTAATATTTGTTAATGTTAGGTTAAGTTAGTTTAAGTTTTCTATTTCACAATTCATTAATACATAATATGATGAAGTACATGATCACCGATGGCCAGTTAGAAGCTTAAAATAATACATAGAAGTTATCGATACTAGGCAATTATCCCTGTTTATTTTAAGCTTTTACAAATCATCAATCGTTTTTGTCAAATAGAGATAACTTTTTGGTTTTATTATTACAACTTAATATTAATTCGTATATTGTAAGATTTTGTATATTTCTTTTCAGCCCTTGCTTACTGCCATATGATGCTTAATTTATACTTTAAATAGGTTAGGTTAGGTTTGGTCAGGTCAGGTTACATTTTGTATGAAGATATTCATTTATTTGTACGTCCTCCTACACTCATTTTCGTCTCCTAACTTCGTCTAACAGTAACGTATAAAAGTTTCTGACCTGAAATGTATCGCCAAACTCCTTTAAGTTTGTCCCTGTGAAAGTTTCTAGCCACGAGGAATAAGTTTCAGAATATATCACTTGTGGGGGTACTGGTGTAACATTAATCGGGCACTTTTTTCTACGAGAGGCGTATAAATACTTCTGATCAGGGAAGTTATTATCAAATTTCACAGGCTTAGCGAAGTAGAAGTTTATGTACTGAAGAACTTTTGAACTTGTCAGGACGCAAGAGAGGGAGGTATGTGTGTGTGGGTGTGACTATGTAATTTTCCTGTATGTATTTACGCATGTGCACTCATGTATATTTGAACACATGAGATTATGTAGTGTTACTCTATACACTCGGGCAATAACATCATCCAGTAAGAGCCTTCACTAAGACTCACTGTATGATAGACTTTGATCCACACACTGTATCAGCAAATGTATTTATATGTTGATCCTGGACGGCTACGAGCCATCAGCGACCCTAAATCATATGGCCATTAAAAGTGTAATTTGTACACAGTAAACAGTCTAGTAAACTTTATTGAATGGACACCAAGTTTACCGTAATCATTCGTTTGAAGCCCATTGAGTAGATCAGTGCACTTACATGTCTCTATAAGATAATTTAATAAGCTCTCTAAGACACAAACTTCTAGATGGAGTGTGTGTTATATGTGTTTAACCCCATGTACCAGTGTTGAGTTTAATGGATCACTGTTCCTGGAATGTATTTTGTTTTTACTGTAAAGCTGAAGTTTGTTTCCATACTATCAGATATTTTATTTCCTTATTCTTGATCATTCCTTTTGCCAAATAAGTACATTGCGTCATCTACAAAAATTGTGAAAGCTTCTGTAAACACGTTATTTTTGTATATATTTGCCTGGGATAGTATTAGCGCCAAGTTATTATTAATTTGTGTAGATCAGTACACTTTTAATATAAAAAATCCGCTGGTGCATTTATTATTTTCTTATGGCATGGGTAAGGTACATATTTGTAACTTTGTGGATTATGTAGTTAACTATGTTTGAGGCATTAGTGCTTTACACCATGAAGTAGGTACAGCACATCATAAAACTTAAGCTTTCAGAAATTAAAAAAAAAAAAAAAGACCTCCTTCCCTGCTCCCTTACACATACTGTGGCTCTAACTCTCCTGTCCGTTGTGATTTTCCACCCTGTCCGACCCTCCACTGTGTCAGCTGACGTGTTCAAACAAAAGCACGTCGGTTTCCGCAGTTACAGACATCAAAATCTAACCATCTATTATTCTTCATCACTTGAAACCTCATAGTTTTCAATTCAATTAGTTTCAATGATAAATTATAATTAAACCCTTTCTGCCAAGGAGTATAATTAAATTAAAAATATCGCAAAAGTTTCCAAACGAACACTGGCGCACAACCCTGGCGCCCACAACTTATAGCATCCACACCGATACCTTTTCCCGGGCTACCTACCTCTTCTCCCTAGCTTATATCCTCACCAGGCAGGAGTCCTCCTCTCCCTACTAAACCATAACTTCATAACCCAGGTATGTAATGTATCCTCGCTGGCACCAGAATAGGAAGCCCATGTTATTCTCCGTTAACCTCACAACTTGCCCAAACTCTAGCAGTCAGTCTCAGTGCGGTTATTCGGGCGACCAGACCACACACATGCCGCCGGCCGCCCAGCACCTGCAGGAAGAGCTATAAGGGCGGGAGGCAGTGAAACTCACTCTCAGGACTGTACAACACCCCAGGGGAGAGAGGCAGAGTTTTAACCC
>NW_024744762.1:5000-7989 GCF_018991925.1 Homarus americanus
TCTGACCGTGCCATGCTGCCTCGTCATAGTCCCATAGATAGTGCCGTCACTCTCACCCGCGCCCTGCTAACACAAACATGTGTCCATTATAATATTGCTTTAGCGTTGTCAAACATATCTCAGTATGGAAATGGGTTATATGGTGCAGGAGAATAGAATGTAATTATAATTGTTGAAGTCTGCAGTACTTTTTGTCTTTATGAGGGCTGTGAGTCAGGTCAGTCAGGTCGAGGTCGGAGATTCGGCAATAGGTCAGGTCAGTCGGTAGGTGTCCAGACTCCGACTCCGACTCAAGAACAAATATGAACTCAGCATATTCATTGCAGTGATTCACTGTCACTATTTTCTTAGGTATTAAAATTTTTCCATTTATAAACATTATTATGAATTTATTGTAGCAGGCACTGATATAGCACTATAATTTTGGACGATAGTCTCTTCTTTACCATTTAAATATGAGATATATCAAATTTTGTTTCGTGAAAACACTGAGGCTCTCAACTACAAAACAATGTCTATATTGTTTTTGGTGAGATTAAATTTAATTTATGCTTAATCATGTGAGTTTATCCATTTTCATAATAAGTATTCATTCTTTTAATGTATAAATATATAACTTTACTTTAAAAATGTAGGATCATCATTAGATCCCCTGAATTATGAGCTTAAACAAAATTATATGCTGAGATCGAACTTTTGAATATACATGTAAATGGTGTTTTCTAGTTAATATGTAGAATTCTTAATAAATTTATTTTTCTTTTGATTGAAGACTTTGAAGTCAAGCCTATCATCTTTTGTGGTTCTTAAATATCGTCCGGATCATTAATAAAGCTGTAGCAGTATAGCCACGGTGTTTTTTTTACCTGTGCGGGTTTACAACATCAAATTAGTGGGATGGTAGAAATAGTTTGTTACAAATAAACTGAGTCGGAGTCGAGTCGGAGTCAGGTCGAGTCGAGCTTTTCTAAGTCCAGTCGGTGAATTCGAAGGTTTTGTCTTCTACTCCAGGTCCTGTACCTATAAAAATTTTGAACAAAATCCATTTTGGCCAAAATAAGAGTTGTAAGTCTATAGCATTAAGATTTTTTGGCCAATCTTTCTCCTGAATTAAAATTGTGCCTAACTTTAAGTACATCAGAATAATACTAAGCGCAAGAAATGACCTCGAAACCCATAAGTGGCGGAGTAATTAGCATTGATAAAAGTAATTAAAATATTCTAAAAATCATTTGGGCATTTTCTAAAAGCATTTGAACAGGTTATAATCAAGATATCATATTTTTTGGTTAACAGATCGTAAGCAGCACATTCAGCAGTACCTATGCTGATTTTGAGCAAATCAATTTTGGCCGAAATGAATAAAATTGTAAGTTTAAGTAAAAAGGATTTTTGGTAAAATACTTTCTTTCTGAACTAAATTTAATGTGCTAACTATTTAAGTGCATCAGAATAATACACAAGCACCAAGAAATGACCTCGAAAACCCATAAGTGGCGATGTGATTAGATTGCAAAAGTAAATTAAAATATTCAAAATCATTTGAACATTTTCTAAAGCCATTTTAGACAAGTTATAATCAAAATATCAAATTTTTGGTTAACAGATCGTAAGCAACACATTCAGGTACCTGCTGAAATTTTGAACAAAATCCGTTTTTGTTGAAGTGACAAAATTGTAAGTCTAAAGCCAAAAAGTTTTGGCAAAAATACTTTTCTCTCTGAACTAAAATTAATTTTCATATTTAAGTACGTCAGAATAATACGCAAGCACCAGAAATGACCTCGAAAACCGCCGAATTGGCGGTAATTAGCATTATGAAAAGTAATTAAAATATTCTATATTTATTTTTTCAAAGTTATTGAACAAGTTATAATCAAGATATCAAATTTTTGGTTAACAGATCGTTAAGCAGCATTCAGGATTGCCTATGAGAAATTTTGAACATATCCATTTTTTGGCCGGAAATAAGCAAAATTTGTAAGTTATTATGGATGTTTTGGCCAAAATTACGTTTTCCTCGAAATTTTAATGTGCTAATATTTTAGTTACGTCAGAATAATACTAGCTTTTGAAATGACCTCGAAAACCCATAAAGTGGCGAGTAATTAGCATTACTAAAAGTAATTAAAATATTCTAAAAATCATTTGAACATTTCTAAAGCCATTTGAACAGGTTATAATCAAGATATCAAATTTTGGTTAACAGATCATAAGCAACACATTCAGGGTACCTATGCTGAAATTTTTAGACAAAATCATTTTTGGCAGAAATGACAAAAATTGTAGAGTCTACTTATTAAAGTTTTTGGCCAAAGAACGTTTTCTCTCTGGACAAATTTAGTGTGCTGCTATTTAAGTACATCAGAATAATACACAAGCATAAGAAATTATGAAAACCCATAAGTTGGTGGTGGTGCATTGTAAAAGTAATTAAAATATTCTAAAAATCATTTGGACATTTTCTAAAGCATTTTGAACAAGTTTATAATCAAGATGTAAGATTTTACAGTTGTGGATGTAAGCAACACATTCAGGAGTTTCTGCTGAAATTTTAGTTTTTTTTATTTGAATAATGAAATTAGAATTGTGACTATATTGTAATGTTGGCCAAATACGTTTTCTCTCTGAACTAAAATTTAATGTGTCTATTTAAGAACATCAGAATAATACCTGGCACGCAGAGAATGACCTCGAAAACGCAAGAGTGAGGTAATTAGCATTGCAAAGTAATTAAAATATTATAAAAATCATTTTGAACATTTTTCTAGAAGCATTTGAACGAATCAAGATATCAAATTTTGGTTAACAGATCGTTAAGCAACACATTCAGGGTATCTATGTGATTTTAGACTAAAATATTTTTGGCCGAAGTGGTAAAATTTAACTAAATCTATATAAGGTTTTGGCCAAAAAAATACGTTTTCTCTCTTGAACTAAAATTTAATGTGCTAACTATTTGATACATCGAGAATAATACACAAGCTTT
>NW_024744763.1:0-27967 GCF_018991925.1 Homarus americanus
AGTTGTTAATGACAGCATCCAAGTTCTCAGCTGCCCTGATTGTTTCTTGGGAAACATGAGCATCTTCACACAACTGCACTAAGCTCACAACATCTTGAAGGTCCGGGATGAAACGTGCTGCATTGCTTGAGCAGTGAAGCCCACCAGAACGTACCAATCGAACATAACCCATGGCATTTCCTGAACAACAATATCAAAGTGTTGAAAAGCTTTTCCCAATTTTTTTTAATAAGACACAATATTTCACTGAGGAGAATGTATATTCCTCCAAAGGATGCAACATCACATAAATTATACTTTGCAGAAAATAAATCATCATTTATATCTACCAATATGAGTAAGAAGTCCTCGAAATTGGTCCAAATATGATAATCCTTCTGGTGTCAACCCCAGTTTCCGGATACCACGATTGAACTTTTCAGCTCTCTCATAGGGGAAATACTCTTGACTGACTTTAACCTGAAATGAATAGAACCAATTCCTTTCATTTATACAATGTACAGTGGGTATATTTCACCAATTACTCTACACAATTGTACTGTACTGGCAGTTACATGCTAAGGAAAGCTATGCAAACATGAGAACTGCCAGGTAATTTCCTGGCAAAGCTGGTTTAGGTGTAAGGAAGGACCATGAATGAATGTATCTGATGTGCTATGAAAGTCTATGGGTGATGAAGAAAATTTTGGATGAGGAGAATACAGCTGCTACAATTGTGGATTTCAAAGAACCACAGAATACCTAAAACTCATGGATCTGATGAACTACCCTGTTTCTAATGTATGTACAGTACTATGTAAGGTAATTTTACAAAAAACTGATGAGGATTTCCAGAGACCATGCAGTATGAGAGGAATGTATGTTATGAATGTTTTGACACAAATGCAAAAATTCACAAAGGTTGTAAAATATTAGCATTGTTGTTTCATATCTTGATATTTAACTGCACCAGCACCTAAGTTAATGACTTATTAATTTATCCACTACTGCGACAAGCACTACTACTATTACAGGCATTTCCCAATTTTCTCGAAGACTCCCATTACAAAAACTGAGATATGTTCTCATGGAAAAGAAACTTCCCCAAAACATCTTAAAATTCCATAAAACAAATTCTTAATGGTAATTTTTGGTGCATACAATGACTATAAGCCAAACACAAACATAATACAGTAAATGTAATACCATATGTATATAGTACAGGGGGCCCCCCTAAATTCGCGAGGGTTAGGTTCTCAAATTGGCCGCGAATCACCAGATCCACAAGGCACACGGTGAGGCGTACATTTTTACTTGTGTACAAAGAAATGTAAATTCCCTTTATGTGTTTGCCCTTAAGACAATTATTTATTTTACCTGTAGTATTGTATATGTGTGTGTGTGTGTAGACACACTCACACACACACAAAACACATACAAAGAAATAATAATTGGAAAATCTACTCACAAACTTATTAAAAATGTATCTACCATCAAGTCCGTGCTCTATTAATAAAGTTCTGCAATAGAGCATGGACTTGAGGGTATACTGTCACATTTTTAATAAATTTGTTTCTGATTATTTATGAGAGGATTTTCCAATTTATTATTTATTTGTACGTGTTTTGTGCATGTGTGTGTGTGTCTACACACACACACACACACACACACACATATTTACAATACCTGTATACAGGTAAATGAAATTACTGTCTCTAGAACGAATGGCTCCCTGTCCAGCCGCAAAAATATCGGCAACATTAAAACTACCCACAGACATTCTTGGGTACATCCAGGGTGTCATCCACGAATAACCGAGAACTGCGAAGTAAAAATTAGCAAACTTGGGGGGGGGGGGGCTGTAATAGTTTTATACCTGTACTGGAAAACTGGATGAGATTTGAAACAAAGTGAACAGCATGAAACACAAAACCAACATCTATAAAACATATATAGCGACCCCTCGTTTAACGAACGCCTCGGTTAACGAAATTTCGGTTAACGAACTGCCTTCCATAAGGATCTAATTCAAGCAAAATTTGTTAACGAATTTCTTAATGAACCGACCTCAACATATTTAGCTTGCACTGACCGGGCAACCAGCTTTAGTATCAGTCCGCCAATACATTAATCGGTTCTAGGGCTTAAATTCCTTACTATTTTAGTAAATATCAAGAAGTTTATACTATTCAATAATTTTAAAAGTTTAATATTCAATTTTTTAGTCATTTTAACAATTATTGAACATAATTGAAGGTAAAGTGACTAGTTTAATGCGCGGCATCCAGCCTCTTAACACAGCAAACAGGAGTTAGTCTCTCTCTGTTTTCACTGGAGGTAACATCTTGCTTGAGACTCTCTTCAACTAAACGCTTTTTTTCTGTGTTTCCAAGCAAATTATTGGTCATTTTGAAATATATTTTACATATTGACAATATATAATGCAGTGCAGTGTTGATTTAAAGAAAATAATCTTGAATTACACCAGAGAGCTAAAATTTTATGGGTGAAATGGCGCCATGGGGTGACTTCTCTTCCACCCCAATGCCTTCTCTTCTTCCTTCTCCTCCATTCTAAATCCCATCATCATCATCATCATCATCCAGGAGCCTTCTACATACACACCTCAAAGTAAGTGAACTTTTCTACCATTTTTGTTGAATTTAGGAAATTTTCGGTGAGCTGGAACCAATTACCCAAAAACCCATTGAAACAATGGTTTCGGTTAACGAACGACCTTCTGGAACGGATTGAGTTCGTTAACCGAGGGGTCACTGTACAAGTATATTACTGTAGTAATACATTGATTTTCATTCTATAGCTGTAGGTACTGTACATTCAAGAGCCTGTGTATGCTCATCGGTGTTTGCTATGTTTGCCAACAGTGTGTAACATTAATAACCGACCACCTGAATAACAAACAAACCAGCCAGTGGGGAAGAGGATAAAGTAAGGTAAATCCACCTCATGCTGATGGGGGTGGAGTAAATCCACCTCATGCTGATGGGGGTGGAGTAAATCCACCTCATGCTGATGGGGGTGGAGCCAACGGAACAAAACCCATTATTACCTCTCGCCAGTGTTGCAGGTCCTTCAGCAGGCGAGACTTGATATGTTCATCATACAGGAACTGAGAGAAGACGTGAAACTTTCGCCGTAGGAATTGATAAGTGAAGTTTACCTGTGAGAAGTATAAGGTTATCAGGTCACTGTAGTTATGACACTGATAATAATAATAATACCAGTTTTTATACTCTTGTACAATGATTCACACAGATTCAGAAACTTTAGCTCAGACAATTACTCAAAATTTTCTATGGATAATCAATTATTTTTACAGTATCAAAATATATATACGTACACATGGAGTATATTTAACTCTTCTAAAAGTACACTAGTTTTCATTCATTATTAAAATGTATACAATGACTTTTCACTCAAAAATAGAAAACTATCTCAAAACATAATTTCTCTGACTGTCCTCATCAAGTCCAAGATCAACCACATAAGACCTAAACCTAATATAAACATCGTCGGAATATTACTTGTTAAGAAATAATACTGATCACCATAGTACAGTAAAGGAAGGTTAATTACCATATATCAATAGGTGTAACCAGGTACAGTAATTATCAAAACAACTTTAATTCATACTTAGTGAGGCTCAACTGTAAAATATCATCACCACATAGATATTCCTGTACCTGTACCACACACCTAATTATGTACGGGGTTAGTACTTGTATTAATATTCATGAATACAGCACATGAATATACAGTCTCTCCTCGACTTACGACAACCTGGACATACAACAGCCATGGTCGTATAAAATATTTTTCACAGTACGTATTTTCGAGTCCCGATGTTAGTGATCGCGCTGTGTACTGACAAAATTTTTGTTTGTAATTCCCTTTAAAATGGCTGGCAAGCATAAAAGTGAGAGTTCTCGTGGAGCTGAGAAGAAAAAGAGACACCCATTTTAGAATTTATATGCATTATTTTGCCTTTTCGACTTACGACCCGGTCGTCGGGACGGAACCCGTCGTAAGTCGAGGAGAGACTGTACTGTACTGAAGCCCAATAACACAAAAGCTCTTACTGTGGTATTAATGATGCCTGCTCCATGTGTTCGGATGGAATTGGCAATGTGTTTGATGGTGACAGTGCTGAGGTGTTTGTTGTTGCTACTGGCCTCCACAAAGAACTGCTGGTTCAAGTTGTACAGGTAATGCTGCACAAACACGTGAATATTGCGCATAATCTCCAGAACATCAACACCCTGTCAAAATTATGCCAGTAGTTAAGTGGTAGAATGGAGAACAAGACTGAAATGAGTGATAAGACATAGTAACATACAAATAGATACATATGAAGAAATATATAAATACAGATAGACACAGGCCACACAACTACTGTACTGTATACTATACAAAGATAATGTCCAATGGTCAAGTGGACTGACAGTGATACATTAGGTGAGGAGGGGTCTTGTTGGATGAATATAACTCTACTAAGTCTTTGACATGAATCCCTCAGATACCAATGACCATAATCCATAAAAGCTTTGAATAAATTAACTGAATAATTTTAAGACATGAATCTTTAAAAAAATAGAAAAAAAAAGGCCAAGTATCCCATAATGATACAAGTCAATATTCCCTTCAAGGGCATTACTTTGCATATCAATGACCTTCATCCATGATTTTTTTTTAATTATTTGCTGATGAGTTTTTTATGAAAAGTACTGTACAGTACAGTAATTGATTTTTGAAGTTTTCTCTACAAATCTCCCCATCACCATAAAGAATAAATTCTAGGGACAATTAATGCCATTCACCACAACCTTTAACTTATCCGAGGTTATGACATGGTCATACAGCAACCGTTCAGTATTCCACCAACAACAACCATCGTAGACCAACACCACAATACCTGTCTCAAACAGAGAGGGCAATTCGTCGGCATACGTAATGCTGGGTTAAGTATCAACGAGATTGCAAGGCAGATGGGAGTCTCGAGATCAACAATGCGGTGTTGGTTACAGCGGTTTGAAGAGTCTGGTAATTTAATATATCTTTCCAGATCAAGACGGCTTAGACTGACCAGAGCAGCAGACTATGTGAGGATTGTGGCAGACATGCGCGACCATCCTTTCACCAATGTGGTGGCCACTATGGAGCAGCTGCACTTGGAGAGTTAGGCAACGACTCCATGGAATTGGGATCCACCACAGGGTTTCTGCTGTCAAGGAAAGGTTCGAAGAACAACACTGGGTTAGGGGGCTACAGTTCCCAGAGCAGTATGTGGGGGAGGACCTGGACTTCTGGGCAACCATGGCCGTCTTCACTGCTGGAGACCTGTTAACACCCGTTACAACCGGCAACATGTTTATCAGGAAGCCAGGGGCAGCCACGTGACCGTAAACATGTGGAGTTGGATCAACCGTAACAGTGAGGGCGAGTTGGCAGAGATAATATGTTTTTTCCTTCTTTTTGTATTATAAACATATAGTTTTTTTTTGTTTAGAGGCAACATGTTTTCTTCCTATCCTCATGTGGAACACTTTTATTTCACCAAATATTTAATACTCAATTAAACTTAAGAGTGATATAACATAGTTCACTCGAACCAATTTTACCAATTGGAACATAGAGCACACTCCCAAACAAAGTAACGCTCAAACAGTGTGTGTGTGTGTGTGTGTGTGCACATCAGTCAGGGAGGGGGTGTCCACATCATGTTTTCCGTTCTCTTTCAAATTACCATGGAACCCTGTAATATGTAAAGTTAATATATCAAATGTGGCACCTCATTATACTAAAAATGGTAGCCATTGAAATGTGACACTGATGATATGTAGGAACGAAAGGAAAAATTTACTTGAGCACATCACTCCTGCCGCCCTGCTGTCTGGAACCTTCAACAACCCTCTCACCTATCAGCAACCATCTCTCCTATTAGGAACCCTCTCTGCTATGACTTGAAATTGAGTTTCTCTTTATGCAGCATATTTGATACCTGTCCTCCTGACACTGACATAAGACAACTCTTATCACCGATACATGGTGTAGTTGAAAGAGGATGTGCACATAGACACGACATAGAATGGATTGTTCACATAATCAAGGTGTCTAGCAGACGGTGTAGAATGATGTGTGTATGATGGTGGTGGTGGTGGGGGGGGGGGCACACATTTCGTTTGTGCTCACAAAATACATTGGTTCTCGTCATTCAATGTAGGTCATAATAATTATTAATTGGTTTGTTCCTGACATTGCTGGCAACATGGCAATCTAGGCATGTAATGTGCCCTTTAAACCACAGATCGAAGCTTAAACTATGGGCCCAGTAGTTCCATCATGTGTGTTCGTGCGTGTGTCTCTCTGACGTTGCCACTTAGCCAGGTTAGGCAAAACTGCCTGGCACAGGACTTTTAGCCAGGACTGTACATGCACTGTATACTGTACATACAGTACACCCTCTACACACTAATCTACAGTAGGCATACACTGTCCACTCTCTTCTATTCAGTACTGTACAGTACATATGGTACTGTACTTTAACATTTATTGAATGTAAAGTACACTACTGTACAGTATACGTAACTGTAATCACTTATTACTTCTTAACACTACTTTTAAGGTCTTCTTAGATGATTATATCCTGATACATTAATGTACAGTACTGCACAACACAGATCGCATGCAGAAACAGAACAGCAGTGAGCAAGCGAACATGCATGTACAACAGCAGCAGACAATGAATTAAGTGTGTTTAAGGAGATAGGCTGTGAGGTACATCAGCCAATCATGGCATCCCATGCAGTCACATGACAGAAGTGGCCAAATGTAGCTCACGGGCACTCTGAGCCTACCCACCCACACAACCGGCACGCCCCCGTGTCGGAAATGTGATGCAATCTTTCAGAAATTTGTTCCCATGCCCGGAACGGAGAGATTTTCACAAAATTTTCTGGAAACATGCAAGATGCAATCCCCGGAAATTCGTTAGGATACCCTGATTGAAGAGATTTTTCCTGGAATTTCTCGTAATGCAAAAAAAAATAAAAATAATAATAATAATAATAATTCCAACTGTTGGAGAGTTCCACGCATTGATGATTCTGGCTAATGGGGAGATTACTGTAATATAAATAAAAAAATCTCGCCATTGACCCCTTCAATTCTATGTCATCCATCCCTGAAGATTTCTAAAATACTCATCATCCTTACTAAAACATACTCATACTGTTGAACAAACAGATTCCTGTACAGTAGAATGTCAGTTTAAAGCGATTCAATTTAAAGCAACACCCACAATTAAGGACAATGTTTTAATTTAAAGCAAATCTTTCCTATTTTGAACGGGTCAATCTGGCGCATCATATTTTAAAATTCGCGCCTAATGTTTCTCTGGGAACGCGAAAGTGTCCTAAGGGCAAAGCTGTACTGTACATGTACTGTACTCAAAATAATGTAATAAATGATTACTAAAATTTTTGTCAAGTGCAAACTATAGCATGATTACTGTATATTAAAATTAATCATTATCTTATAAGAATTCCAGCAATGTAAATTATATTCTACTCGGTCACTTCTGTGACATTTTATAAACAAAAAACAAAAACTCAATCTAAAGGACATAAATAAGCAAATAAATACTTCACTAGACCTTCAGCCCCAACTGTCAAACATGTCACTGTCACCTCCCCTTCCTCCCTCCCTCCCAGGGTTGGGTGGTTATAGGCTTACAGTTTTTATCTTATATAATATCACAGACTAAAGTTAGGAGAATATAATCTGTATTGCTAGAATCTTTGCAAGACAGAGGATAATTTTAATATAAACGTCATATATTTTGCACAAGAGAGTAAAATTTTAGCCATTTGTAATAAAATTAATTAGAACATGTCAGTTCAGTGACATTTTAGAAGAGAAAAACTTAAAGTCACTCTTATGGACAGATAAATAAATAAGCACTAGACCTTGGCATCAAGTGTCAAACATATCACCTCACCCCCCATCTTCCCATCAGCTGATCGCTAGTAAACAGACCATTTTACGTCCCAAAATTTTAGCTGTGTTGATTTATGAGTGTTTCTTTTAACATAATACTACAAAAAACAATGTTTTGTTTATTCTAGGAGGTGGGCTGAGGTGCATCTGGGTAGACTCAGTCTTTTTAGTATTTTGTGTTTCTCTCAAGTACAGTCGGCCCTTAACATACGCGGGTTTAGCATACACGGATTTGCAAATATGCGGATTGCCCCGCCGGAGGAATATTCTGTACATTGAAGTAATTGAAGTACATTCAAATCGGGCGCCATTCAACTCGCGCGTGGCACCAAACACAGGACACCGCCCGCTCCCGCAACCTCACACACACACGCATAGCTCTCCCTCACTCAGTCAGTCTCGCTGTAACCACACTTGTGTTGACATCAGCATTGTAGTTGCAAAAATATTACATTTCCGTGAATGTATTATATCAAGCACAGTATGAATAGAATATCACTAGTATTACAGTATTTCAACCGAAAACTATTAAAAAAACGAGTAACATATCTTGAACATCGGAAGGTTAGGTAAAGTCTTTTGCTTTCATGTAGTTTATCCTAATTTACATTGAAATACAATACGTTTCAGCAAAACTACTATTTATTTCTGAGAATATGGAAATGTAATATTTTTGCTGAAATGACATACGTATTACAGTGGAAAGTGGCGAAAGCAATGACTTTCGCTTTCTTTCGTTCAAAAGTTGTTACCGTAATCGCTTTTCGAATGGTTTTCAGTTAAAAAACTTTTGTATTACAATAGTATTCTATCCTAATTCACTTGTGATGCAACAGTTTTTTAAACTGAAAATCATTCGAAAAGCGATTACGGTAACATCTTTTGAACGAAAGAAAGCAAGTCATTGTTTTCGTCACGATTTTATCCCACTTTCCACTGGAATACGTACGTCATTTCAGCAAAAATATTACATTTCCGTGAATGCATTATATCAAGCACAGTATGAATAGAATATCACTGTAATATAACAGTATTTTAACCGAAAACTATTATAAAAACGAGTAACATCTCTTGAACATCGGAAGGTGAGGTAAAGTCTTTTGTCTTCGTCATGTATTTTATCCTATTTTACATTGAAATACATCACGTTTCAGCAAAACTACTATTTATTTCTGAGAATATATTCATTCAGCCACAGTTTAGGTAAAATATACATGTGATGTAACATTTTTTTAACTGAAAATGATTCGAAAAACACGTACCCTCTAGCCCTGTTCAAGGAGAAGACTGGGAGGAGCTGTTTGGTGTTGAAGACGATGACAAGGAAAATTATTTTGATGGATTTTTATGAAAATATTCAGAAATATGGTAACGTAGTATTTGTTCAAGTGAATTAGGATAGAATATTATTGTAATACAACAGTAGTGACAATGTGGAGGAGGTGGAGGGATAGAGCAGGGAGAAGGCGGAGGGATAGAACGGGGAGGTGACTGGCGGGAGCAGGGACGAGTGGAGATGCCAGCCAGTACATTACGGGTGTATTAATTGTTTTTATAGCTATTTTTGCATTTTAATATTAAATACTGTACATTACGTTTCAACAAAACTACCATTTATTTCTGAGAACATGGAAATGTAATATTTTTGCTGAAATGATGTACGTATTACAGTGGAAAGTGGGATAAAATTGCGACGAAAGCAATGATTTTCTCTTTCTTTCGTTCAAAAGATATTACTGTAATCGCTTTTCGAATGGTTTTCAGCTGTGGGATTATAAGGCTAATGATAGGATAGAATATTATTGTAATACAGTACGAGTACAACAGTTTTTTAACTGAAAACCATTCGAAAAGCGATTACGGTAAAATCTTTTGAACAACGAAAGAAAGCGAAAGTCATTGTTTTCGTCATGATTTTATTCCACTTTCCACTGTAATATGTACGTCATTCCAGCAAAAATATTACATTTCCATATTTATTTCCGAGAATATATTCATTCAGTCACAGTTAAGGTAAAATATACTTGTGATGTAATATTTCAATGAAAATACGGTATCGTAGTTTTCTTTTGTTTCAAATTTAATTAACAAAGATTGATGTTTCAAATGTAATGAACAAAAATTTATGTACAGTATCTATAAATACACTTTAATAAATGAATACTTTATGTTTTACATCGTCCTGTGCTACCATACCATGGATTTGGCTACTTTGGGCTTGCTATGATGACGCAAGAGATGTGCCCTGGCAACTGTACCGACACTCACAGCTGGTGGTGCGTTGGTGCATCGTTTCCATTGTTTACTGGTAGTTACTGGTAAATATTTTTCAACCTAACGAAACTATTACCCGTTTAGAGGTCAACCCCCAATTTTTTGCCAAATAATTTGGTCTTAAAAACTCGAACTACACACAGGTATATACGGTAAATAAGGACATGGGGGCAGCAAAAATACACGGATTTTTAACATCCACGGGTATCTCTGTTCCGTAACCCCCGCGTATGTTAAGGGCCGACTGTACCAAACTAAATTATTCCATTGAAACAACACTAAGATTTAGTGCGAATTCGGTTTAAAGCGACCTCTCTTGGAACGTATCTCGTGTTATATCGACGTTCTACTGTAGTCCTCTCGATAATCCAGTTCATACAACTAAAACACAAACGACTACAGAATGCCAACTTTGTGGATGATACCTGATCTAAGGTGTGAGACGGCAGGTGTGACGGTACAGTAAATATGTTGTACTTGGAAGCTGCCAGGTTTCGCATTTCCTCATAGGTTCTCCAGTCATGGGGAGCCACAACAGTCAGGGCATAGAATGTCCTCTCCAGATATTGCTCAACATAGTCTAAAACATATAAGAATCACCTTAATAAGGTACTAATGCAAATAAATAAAATAAAATAAAGTACAGGGGGGTCCTCATTACATGCCAGGGATATGTTCCAGAGAAAAATTACTTATAGTGAAACATTTTATAATGATAATTCACTTCCCACTCTTATTAAGTCTCATTTTATAGATTATTTTCTTTATTTCTAAATTTAATTAGAAATAACGTATACCAATACAGCGCATAGTGAGGACCCCTATACAATAATAAACAACAGCTTGAAATGGAAAAAAAAATTCCTTCTTCACACAGTAGCTATAATCATGAGCAATGTCATCAAGGAAGTGACACACAATTGCCAATCATCTGGATCCTAGTGACTTCAGCTATTACAAAATGTCCAATAAGCAGGTTCAGTACAGTACTTGTAGGAGCTATCATAAAAAGTCTTACTCTGAAAACTTTAGTGTTTCATAGGTCCAACATGTGATGATACCTGCAAAACTTGTTTATTTATATGGAAATAATGTATAGCTATAATAAAGACATTGCTTACCTTTTACTGATATGACAGAATCAAGCAGACTGAGCGGCTGTAGGTACAGTAACGGAGAAACATCCTTTAATGGAGTCTGGAAGGGGTTGCGGTTATCTAGCTGAAGGTGGGAGTGAGTGCTCAGTCGTAACTCTGTTTCTACAGCTTGACAAGTTTTATCCAGAACCTAAAAAAGAAAACAAAACAAAAAGATCTATGAGATTAAATGTCACACTTTAAATCCTAATACAGTACAGTATAGTATAGTACACAGTTTAAAGGTTAACTCCTGAAAAAATGGGTACAGTCGCTCAAAAAAGTATCTGAAAAATATTGTTCATGACAATATGACACATCAGACGTATGTTTTGGGGAAATGGTAGAGGACCAGGCAACAATGCCCAGACAACAGGGGTTGTATTATTCATTTTAACATCCATTGGACCTCACTTTTCAGATACCTTTTTGAGCGACTGTACCTCATGAAGATTTGGAACCCCATATTACAGTAAGTCCTCACTTAATGTCGTGGTTACGTTCTTGAAAAACACAACGTTAACGGAAACTATAACAGAATAAATTTTCCCCATAAGAAATAGATAAAATACGCTAGTTATGTTCCCCAGCCTCCCTTTGCCCCATAAAATACATTACATATACATAATTTCAATGGAATTTTTATAGAAAATAGTATACTGTATATTATACATCCCAAAAGATAAATAAGCTAAATCATTTTGTATTGTACTCAGTGATGGGCAGAGGTGGTGCGAGTGTGTGGTGAGTAGTGGAGGGGAGGGTGGCGAGTCATTGAGACCTCCATTTTCATAGCAAGGCTTATGGTCTAGCATTGCTTCTTCACAACACAAGCATCACTAGCACTTAATGGGCGCTTTCAAGTAATTTCGAATGGTTGCAGTACAGAATTTAGAGCAAAAACACTTAAACATGCATGTACTCTGTGGAAGCCTAACAAAGACTGGGGACGCTGTGATGCTCCGCGAGAGAGCGTAGCGCGGCAATATGAGAGAGGGCGATGTTTCATACAAAGTAGTCCGTGACGACGTTATAACGAATCGGGCGTGACGTTGTCGGAATCATGGGTATCTAAAGAGTAGCGACGTTATAACGAAACAATGTTGTCGGGGGCAACGTTAAACGAGGACTTACTGTACTTCATCTCATGATTAAATACCCTAATACTAAGCTATCCTATCCTTACCTAACCTCTCTCAGGTAATGTTAGTGGTGAAATATATTGTGGTTCCTAATCTTCATGAGATCCCAAAATGCTATTCAAAATTATTTTTTAGATCACATCTTATCATTATGCAGGAGAGAGATTGTTGGATACTACTTTTGTTTTTGGTCATTCTGATCCACAAACTGTGGAAGCAATTTTGAGTAGATTGGTATTTAAAATTTTGTACCTCCAATCATACAGCATGGAAGGTTGATGCTAAGTTTTTATACAGTGTGTTTTTACTTTTTTTTAAGAAAATAAAGAAAAGGCAAGTTATAATACCCTTAAATTATTTGTTTTGAGTTATTTTACCCAAGACACTCATATTTTTTACAGTTAAAAGAAGAGCGTATGCCATGGACTTTCTGGATACACATGACTAATGTGTAATACTGTATAAGTAATATATTGATAAGAAACAGACCAGATGTAAGTTGAGAGAAAGTACAGTACATGTAACTATATAATCAACAATACTAGAATCTATCATTATGATTCACACAAAAGTTTGTTTCTAAAGGAAAAAGTTGCCATAAAACATACAAACTCCGAAGTAACTTACACACTCCTTGATGTGTAAATAGACCTCGTCCTTGAACTGGCTTAACAGTTGGTCTGCAGAATCAAGATGACAACATTTCTCTAGCTGGATGGCACAATCTTGTACTGCTGCCAGCATAAACTGAATTGATAGAGGGACAATTTAGTCATTCTGTACAGTGTTGTCTTAATATACAATGAATAGAAATACTAACTACAGTAAAGTGATTATTAATGATTATTACGTAGCACAGGCAGTCCCTTGGTTTTGAACGAGTTCCATTCCAGGGAATGTTCTTAAATTGAAAATGTACGTACCGTATGTCGAAACACATGCTATGTGCATACCATACTTACAAGTACAGAACAATGTTTAAAAATCCCACTATCAAAGACTAAGTCCTTACATACTGTATATCTAAAAAATTACTTAATTTAAGAGAAAAGAAGAATTAGAATGACAAAATACAGTAATGAAAGTAAAAAAAAAGTCAACAGGTACATAAAATACTGTAAACTTTAAGTTTAACCTCGTTCGTATCGGCTGATGTTCGTAAGTCGGACGTTCGTAAACCAGGGACTGCCTCTATTGGATTAGGGTGTGTAATACTCTCTGGCACATAGGAAAGTCACATACCATTATAAAGTACAGTAAAACCTTGATAACTTGGCACATATGGGGCTGTAGCCCTACCGAATCATCCCAAATTCTGATTCATCGAGGCACTTCCGACCCCCTTACAAAAATACAACAATAATTTTTTTTTTGCCCATAAGTAACACTTACTGGCACTCCAGGCATTGAAGCATTGTAGTAGGTGAGAGGAATGGTAGGTGACACAGAGGCATGATAGGTAACGCAGGGGAATGGTAGTTCACGCAGGTGATGGAGGGGAAACACTACATAAACAGTAAACAATTTGGCACTTATGTATACTTCTGTAATTTGGTCACTTATACAAAATAAAAAATAATAATTTTCTCTACGTATAATTCAAGTCTGAACACTGTATGTAAATAAACATATACAGGTACTCCTTGACTTACGACCTACTCGACTTGCGACCACCCGGACATACGACCGCCGCAGTTGTACCAAAAAAAATCTAATTTCATACGTATTTTCTAGTAACAAAATGTTTCCATCCCGTACGACAGCATGGCGTGGGCTGGGCCACCTCGTCATGTACAGTGTCCACGTCGTAGCCCGCTCAGTTGGTGTTCGGCCGTCGTTGTTGTTAGTGATCGCGCTGTGTACTGAAATTTTTTTTTTTTAATTCCCTTTAAAATGGCTGGCAAGTGTAAAAGTGAGAGTTCTTGTGGTGCTGAGAAGAAAAAGAGACAGTCAATTTCTTTTGAGATGAAAATGAAAATAATAATGCAATATGAAAATGGAAAAACAGTAGCAACCACTTCACGCGACCTTGGCTTCTCTCACTCGACGATATCAACAATTTTGAAGGACAAGGAACGAATTCGTGAAGTAATGAAAAGATCAGCACCTATAAACGGAACAATAATAACGAAAAATAGACAAGGTCCTCTTCATGAGATGGAGAAATTACTTGTGATGTGGATGGAAGATCAGCTGCAAAAGCGTGTACCCTTAAGCCTTCTAACCATACAGGCTAGGGCAAGAAGCCTTTTCGAAAGCCTGAAAGAGCAGGCAGGAGATGAGTGCGACCAAAACTTCACAGCAAGTCATGGGAGGTTCCAAAGATTTAAGAAACATAACAATTTGCACAGTGTAAAGGTGAAAGGGGAGGCAGCAAGTGCTGATGTTGGTGCTGCCGAAGCTTTTAAGGAGGAGCTAGATCGTGTCATCGTGGAGGGAGATTATTTGTCAGAGCAAATATTTAATGTGGATGAAACTGGCTTATTCTGTAAGCGCATGCCAGAAGGGACATACATCCACAAAGAGGCGAAAACCATGCCGGGATTCAAGGCATTCAAGGACCGAATCACACTTCTGTTGGGGGGGAATGTAGCTGGTTTCAAGGTAAAACCCTTCATGATATACCATTCAGAGAACCCAAGGGCTTTTAAAAATGTCAGCAAGCACACACTGCCAGTGTTTTATCATAGTAATAAGAAAGCATGGCTGACCCTAGCACTGTTTGAAGATTGGTTCCTGTGTTGTTTCATTCCACGAGCCAAGGAGTATTGTCTGCAACAAGGGGATGTGTTCAAGATTTTATTAATTTTAGATAATGCTCCTGGACACCCACCACACCTGGACGACCTGCACCCTGATGTTAAGGTAGTCTACCTTCCACCTAACACTACCTCTATCATCCAACCCATGGATCAAGGTGCTGTTGCTGATTTTAAAGCGTATTATTTACCTACGACCTTCGCTCAGGCTGTTGCTGCTACTGAAGGTGAGAAAACGCTCAGAGAGTTTTGGAAGGACTACATTATGAAATGTATAAAGAACATAGCTGCAGCATGGGATGAGGTTACAGGTCAGTGCATGAATGGAATTTGGAGGAAGGTCCTGAAAAGATGTGTGAACAGTTTCAAAGGATTTAATGAAGATGAAGCAATTTCTGAGATTAGTAACAAGATAGTGGGGTTGGGTAAACTGCTGGAGTTAGAAAATGATAATGAAGATGTTGAGCAGTTGATTGAAAGTGTAGCAGAAGAGCTAAGTAACGAGGATCTTATTGAACTGGATGCACAGAAAATTGCAGAGGAAGAAGAAAGACAAAATGTAGAAGAACCTGCACCACCCAAAAAATTTTCAGTGAAACAAATGGCAGAGGCATTTGGTACTACAGTGGTCCCTCGGTTAACGAATGGTTCGATCAACGAAATTTCGGTTAACGAATTACCTTCCATAAGGATCTTCAATTCGGTTAACAAACAAAACTTCAATTAACGAAATCCTTACAAACAACACATTTTGTTGTGAGCATCAGCTGATGATGGGCTAGTCTGCCAATTCAGTAATCTGTTCTATGTTTACAATCGTTTCCAGTGGAGTAAATATCTAGATGTGCTCTTCAATATTTTTGCATTTTTTGTATTAAAATTATGTCATTTTAAAATTTAGTTAACATATTGATAATATAGTGTATGCAGTACAGGGAACTAGTTTTTTGTGCGCCCATCAGCCGCTTGACTCAGCCACCAGGCGTCAGTTTGGCTTTGTTGACAGTGGAGTGAACATCTATTTTGTTAGTGTCTTGAATATTTTTGCATTTTTACATTTAAATTATTGGTCATTCTGAAATTTAATTAACATATTGATAATATAAAGCGCAGTGTTGATTTAAATAAAATAATCTTGAATTACACCTAGTGAACTTAAAATTTTATTGGTGAAATGACGGCATCAAGCATGGGTCCCCTGAAAGACGATTTCTCCTCCATCCCCACTTCCTTCTCTTCTCCCTTCTCCTCCACCCCCACTTCTAATTCTCATCATCATCAACCAGGAACCTTCTACATACACACCTCAAAGTAAGTGTACTTTACTGCATTTTTTTTACTTTGTATATACTTTTCTGTGAGCTGGAACCAATTACCCAATATCCCTTTGAAACAATGGATTCGGTTAACAAAATTTTAACTTAACGAATGACTCTGTGGAACGAATTGTGTTCGTTAACCGAGGGACCACTGTAATAATAAGGGGACGCAAATGTTTGACGAAATGGATCAAAATGTTGAGTGTTTTTCAAAAGTTGACAGATTGATCCAAGATGCACTTGCTTGCAACAGGGAGATTTACAATGAAAAGAAAAGGCAAACTGTGTAGTCTAAATTGGACATATATTTTAAGAAATCCCCCACTGCAGTCTCCTCACGCCCCACCAGTGCTGCCTCTTCACTCCCTAAAGATGATCCAATACCTTCAACAAGCAAGTATGTTAGCCTGTCTGAAGAAAGCAAAACTGATGACCCACCCAGCCCTGTCTCCTCCTCTGCTTCATCCAATTAATGTAGTCTCCATATTTAATAAAAAAATTATTGGGGCCCCGTGAGCATTCAGCTGACTACATTAAAGATAAGTGCACAGTAATACTTTATTAATTTTCATTATTGATTACTTTTACTGTACTGTATTTCATTTTAGATTTTCTATGTATTATTTTTGCCTTTTCGATTTACGACCAATTCAACTTACGACCTGGTCGTCAGTCCCTAACCCCGTTGTAAATCGGGGACTGACTGTATCTTGTATCACTAAGGATATTATAGTCCATCCTAGTAAAGCCATTTTCCTTATTACAGAGCAAAAGAGTACAAATTATAATGCTCAAAGGTGGCTTAGAAATAGAAATAAAGAAAATATAATATAAAACTATAAAATAAGAAAAATGAAGTGTGTGTGTGTGTGGGGGGGGGGGGAGGGACATATGTGAAGGCAGTGATTTGTACTGCCTGAATGATTCACCCACCTCCTTCCCTCTCATGTGACGTCATGGTAGACACACATACACACACGTCTCGGTCAGCTGGTTAACTGCCTGGCTGAACTGTGATGTTACTCAGATAATGGTTTGAGTGTGGAAGGAGCTATCTTTTCTACATAAAAAATGGGCTGTTTTATTTTATATACTATGCTATGTATCAATTTTATTTTTTATCATAGCATTTTTTTTAAAGTGGTTATAGCGCTACTGGTGTCAAAGACGTGGATAAACAACTTCAGTTGTTTTTGGAATGTTGGACTAAATTTGAATTTTTACCAAAGGGACAAAGTTGGGATACCTGGAAGATTCAGATAATTGAAATTAAGATAAAATGAATTGCACTGTAAATTAAATAAAGTTTACCACATTGGATTTACCGTAATAGAGGAGACGTTCT
Source organism: Homarus americanus (assembly GCF_018991925.1). Classification (NCBI taxonomy): domain Eukaryota; kingdom Metazoa; phylum Arthropoda; class Malacostraca; order Decapoda; family Nephropidae; genus Homarus; species Homarus americanus. The sequence goes on from NW_024744763.1 coordinate 17,971, forward strand.
GCATACAGTGGCTGGCCCAACATGAATGGAGGAGGTTGTTGGGTGTTAATGGGTTAGTACTGCCCCAGATAGTTTGTGGTAAAATGTATAGTAGCTTATACCCAAATTATTGGGGTGCTGCAGCACCCTCCCTTCCCATGTCCATGTACAGGGTGGAGTGAGCCAGCACACACCGGATCACAACAATAGCAAAAACCAGACTGACCGAGCATGGAGCGTGGCGAGTGTTACCCATGCAGCCAAAAATGCTAAGATTTTCCAAGATAATTTTATATAACTCGGCATTTCCTAAGTTATTTTATAATAAATTTTGAGACCATATATGTGCCGAATTATATGAAATTCCGAGATATCAAATGCCGAGTTATCAAGGGTTTACTGTAATATACAGGAAGGGGGAACTCACATGAATATGATGAACATGGTCAAAACTTTGAAAGTATTGATTCAGATATGCTGGAAAGATTACACGGTGATGGTAGAGGATTGAGCAGTTGGTGGCTTCCTTCACACGGGACTGAACTTCACAGGCCAGGTCTAAGCGACGCAGAAGTACTAGAAGTGATGAGACATCTTCTTCCTGAATAAAAAAATTATCATTTAGAGGGATTTTCTCCACAAAAATGCTTTTATATTCTAAGTGATAGTCTTACCATTCTAAAAGAATCATTAATATGCCTTCCTCTTACTGTCAAACCTTACAATAAATCAGCCATCAAGTACACTACTCTACAGTAGATTCTGAACTCTCTGAATCTTGTCCTGTAATATTTATTTTTTGTTAAATTCCTTTTACCTATCTTGTGTGATTTGCATTCTCATTAAACTGTTTTACCATAATACTGACTTGTGGAATCTTTTATATAGTAGTTTTTTAAATAGAATTATTGCACAAATGAAAAACTCTCCAAATGTCTCAGAAGTTAAAGAATATGCTGATTATTTACCAGACATCATCTAAACCTTCCCATGGTAGAATCCAGAGTACAGTAATTAAATTTACCAGTTTACCCTTATATTATTGTACTAGAGGATACAGCTTATCTTACCCTTAATGCTCTAGCCTGATTAGCAAGTGATAGAGCCACACGTATGACCAGCCGCCGTTCCTTTGTCCCAGATCCTGACAGCATCTGCTCAACCAAAGCAAGTGCCATTAAGATGTCCAACCGACGGCCATCTAAACGTGCACTGGATACTCTTGTCTGTAAAGGTACATAATGTAAATTATGGTTTCTTATACTTTGAAAGCATTAAGTAATATACAACAATATTTATAGAGGAAATCCAAAAATGACAGACTTGGAACTATGAAGATGTATGACATCATGTAACTGTTACATGATGCTTCAATAACTAACACCAGAGGATCTATAAAATAAAAAGTATAGATTACTGTACTTTGCTCCTTTATGTTACTCAAATAAAATGCAAATACATGTACTGTATTGTACTTGTAATGGGCCCCTGTCTCATCAACAGAACATATTGTATAAATGGGTCAATACATCTGATATTATATTCAGATTCACCACCCTGTAACTTTCCACTGTCGTTGAGTAAGACATGAGTTGTACACGTGAGAGGGCAACTCTCCCAGGAGGGAGAGACCCATCGTCAGCATATTTGTAAGCCCGCACAGCGAGGCCCTTACTCCTTAGTCGCTCACAGAAAGTTATACCGTAAGGACGTGACCTAACGTTTATAATACATAAACGCTGTCCCTTTCTCATTCACTCCTATACAGTGGAACTTACGGTCGATCTACACTCAGGAATTATATATACAATCCTTTTATAATTAAACAAGGAACTGCCGTTTGGGTTTCGTTACTTAAACCCAAATAATAAATATATGTGAACGGCCTGGTTAATTGCACAAGTAGCCGATTCATACTCCTAACACACAGGTTTCACCACACAGTTCATTATGCTGACCTTTGCAGCAGAAACAATAGAGAGCACTTGGCATGTAAGATATTGCATAACGTGAGGCAGTGAGTCTGCCAGGAGGGAACTGTGACGATGATATGTGTTCTCTATGGCCTTCAGAGATTCCATGAGACGACAGACACTTAAGGCACATGCCTTTCCCATGGGACGACCAAGGATAGTGTGTAGATTGAGTACAGTCTCAATACTGTATTTGATTGTGTGTGCCAAGATCATCCCCTGGAAAAAAAAAATGAAAATTAGTTAGTCATTCAACATATAAAACCTTCTTCAACTTGTTATTACCAGTACAGTATCAAGGCCGATCATGTAATTCTTCCAGGTAACTTTGGTAAGAGTAAACTCGTCAATAATGATCAATGTACCAAAATATTTCCGTCTGGTGAACTATCTCTATATCATAAAAATATATTAAATCCTCATTATTTATTGCAAAATTACCCATTTTGCACAATATGTTACAAACAAGACAAAAGAGGATCTGATTCTTACAGTTTTTAATCCTTATCATTGTTTAAGGGTTAAAGAATTGCTTTCTATTAAGAAGGTAAAAGTTATACAAATTATATACAGTAGTACAGTACTTTTCAAATTTATATGATTCACATACCTGTAATAACAGAAAAGATCGCTGACTCAGGTCTTGATTTTTCATTTGACTTGAATGTTTCTTTGATGCAGCATCCAAGTTCACAGACCAACCACACACCTTTATGTAATCACTAAATTAAATACTGTACTGATACTGTATTTTCAGAAACAATAAATTACAGTACAGTACACACATACACACTGTAACTATTCATAAATATACAATACAGGTAAACCTCAAGATACGATATCCCGAGAAGCAACATTCTGCTTTAATGATGGTCATAAATTAAAACTATCTCGCTATATACAGTACAATCAAAATATCTCGCTTTAATGATATCCATCGAATAGCCATCGATATCCATTGGTTGGATATTTTTATCTGTAGTGCAAACTATGGGTTGTATATATTCAAATTAATTGCTATCTTACAAGGATTCCAGCAATGCAAATTATATTATTCTACGTCAAGTCAGCGACATTTTATAAGGAAAAGTTTTTTAACCCTATGCATGACACATCTCTACCTTCAATTGTAAGCCTACCTATGCAGCATCACAAAGCCAACTCGTGCACTACAGCCCTGTGTTTGGTCCTTTGTTGATAGTTAACCCACGATTATTGGCCAGCATTGTACATTATACTTATTTATCATCGGTGTTTTTTCTTATACGTATAGAGAGAGGACAGCACTAACATTTAGATTGAACTGTTTTATGGTGATTATGAAGTGATATTTTCTGTGTGTTTGAGACTGTAAGGTGTACGACTGTTGTTATGAAAATGTGAGCAGTGTCAGCCACTTTCATTGTTTTTGTTATCATCATCATTTACTCTGTTTTTATGAAAAGTACTTTTGCTGTTTTTGTAACTGTGAAGTGAGCAGCATAACTTTGAAAATGTCTGGGAAGGACGAGACATCCCAGACAACCGTGTTTCTGAGGTGAAGCTTGACAATGTTAAGCAGCATGAAACTCCCCAGAAGCTGTGACGTCTCCACTCCACCTACAAGAGTCCCCTTAGCCTTGAAGGGGACACGTGATGATGACCAGGCTTATTCTTCAGGATGTGTTTTGTCTGTGATACATGTGTCTTTGGGGACTGGCTGGGAACGTATCTCATTGAATCCCATGTTATAATGCTCCAATATCTACAATAATTCACCTAGCGATGGGTTTTCAGGAACCTAACCCCATTGTATCTCGAGGTTTAACTGTATTCACATACCTAACTGCCTACCAACATATGTACAGTGAGGGACTGAAGTATTTTCCCAGCTTAGGCAGAAATATAATGAAACCTGGTGATCATTCTGGAAGCATTACTGACACTTCATTCTCCTACTGTACATATCTATATAATTTATCCATGACTCTTACTCTATTTCCACCTAAACAGAGTGGAAGATGGCTACCAAATCAAACATTAAATAGTGTACTGTATAATTTTTATTTTTCAATCCACTTATCTAATTTTGTGTTGAATGAAACATTGAAAAACCCATTAAACAAATCAATAACAAAATATCATAATTCATGACTTTTAAACCAATGTGTTGATGGACATGCAAAATATACCTGATAGTATCACTAGCTACAATGTCACAATTCAACAATACAACACCAAACCCAAAATATTGTAAATAAAACAAGACCAAAAGGCAGAAAACATTCATCAGATTGAAAGACACAGAGTCATTGGAAAGATAAACAATGTCACCAGCATAAGTAGAAGGGTATAAAATAGGAATGCAACATATCAGTAAATTTTAAAAGCTAATACAGTACAGTATAGTGTAGGATAAGTTACAAAGAATAACATTACACAAATAGATGATTCAATAATTACCTGTAAGTTTACAGTTTGAGCCTCCTTGGCAATACTTTGACTCTTTTGTGCCAAGTGGTTGGTCCTGTAACTGAGCAGTGCATCCTGAGTTTTACGGTCAAAAAGTTGGCTCAGAGTAGGAGCTACTGTTGGAATATATTGTTCCCCGAGCCATACAACTGAGCCCACCAATGTAATACATGGGATCTGCAATAACACAGAGATATCAACAATATATTATACAGTAAAAAGTTTAAAAAAATTATCCGGGAATGGCATCTTCATCCAATCAGAGTACATCACTTGGGGAGGATTGTCTTTGTAGATTTTTACAAAACATATTTTCCGCAAAAATTGATGATTACAAAAAAGTAAATGAAGAATTTCTCCATCATCTGAAAGTTACTGACCTACCCAGGAACATATTAATATATCATTCAAATATCTATTTCCTCTTCTGCTTCAAACTGCTAATTCATTATATATCCATCCTAATCTGGATTTTCTTAAATGAAGCACAAGCACAGTATAGGTTTGAATCAGCTGACCTTTTTAAAAAATTTCTGCTTTATGTAAGGTGACCAAAAACATGAGCAAATACATATGAAGACATCTGCCTTATATATGTTGTTATTCATTCTTATTACTACAGTACAGATGACATGTTCTGCTGTGGGTATCACCTTTCACAACAGGACCCTAAATCTGGGTTACCCTTGAGTAGGCTGTTCCTTACCCAAAAATCAGTTGAAAACAAGCTCATTCCATTCGGTCACACACCCTACTGCTTCCTGTACATCTATGCCCCTTAATTTTTATCACTTGTATACAGGTATCAGTATTCATACAAGTAACTTACAAATCACTTCCTCATACAGTATACAGTACATAATTATATTTCCCACAACTGATTTATTCTTTTCCTAGTTCTTATGATATTACTTGGCTCAATTACTTTATAAATGTCCTGTTATAACCTTCTATTTAACAACCTTCATCAGTAATAATGATAATACAATGTACAGTATAGGGGTCCCCAGGTAACGAACGGGATCCGTTTCTGAGGACGTTCGTAAGTTGGATATGTATGTAAGTCAGAACACATGCTATATGCATACCATACTTAGAAAACAATGTTTAAAATTCCACTACAGTGGTCCCTCGGTTAACGAACGCCTCGGTTAACGAATTACCTTCCATAAGAATCTTCATTTCGGTTAGCGAACAAAAATTCGGTTAACGAAATTCTTATGAAAAAGTTTTGGCATGCTTTGGCTTGCTCACCAGCTGGAAGATTAGTCCGCCAATACAGGGGCTCCCCGACTTACGATGGGGTTAGGGACCCAAATCCAGGTCGTAAGTCCGACATGGTCGTAAGTTCGACATAGATAAAAAAATAAATAAATAAAATAAATAAAAATAAAAATCTACAATGAAATACAGTACACTAAACGTAATAAATAATGAGGAATGGATACAGTACAGTAAAAGTAATAAATACCAGTGGGGTATGCTATAACGAACGGATCCTACTACGAATATTCCTATAACGAGCGGTTTTACCTATAAAATTGAGAATGCTATAACGAACGAAACTCCTACAACGAACATTATTTAAAAAAAAAATTTTTTTTTTTTTACTAATTTATTGTTTTTTTATTACAAGTATTAATGATATTGGTTATTTCAGGGGTTTAGATGCATATTTATGCACTTTTTTACAATTTTTACAATTATATATTATATTTTTCAGTGTTAAGTGGTTGTATTTGGTGGCCTGGAACGGATTAATCCTATAACGAACGAATGCTATAACGAACAAGGTTCTAGAACCAATTAGATTCGTTATAGCATACCCCCCAACAATATATATGTATATATATATATATATGTATATATATATATATATATATATACTATATATATATATATATATATATATATATATATATATTTATATATATATGTATATATATATGTATAAATATATATATATATATATATATATATATATATATATATATATATATATATATATATAATATATATATATATATATATATATATACACACACCTAAACCCCGACTTACGACGGGGTTAGGGACTTAAATCAGGTCGTGAAGTCCGATATGGTCGTAAGTCCGATATAGATAAAAAAAAAAAAAAGTTTTTTTTTTTCAAATTTTTTTTAAAAATCTACAATGAAATACAGTACACTAAACGTAAAAAATAATGAGGAATGGATACAGTACAGTAAAAGTAATAAATAATGAGGAATGGATACAGTGTGACTGAGCACTTACCTTAAATGTAGTCAGCTGAATGCACACGGGGCCCCCATAATTTTCTATTTACTGGATACATGGAGACTATATTAATTGGAAGAAGCAGAAGAGGAGACAGGGCTGGGTGGGTCATCAATGTTGCTTCCTTCAGACAGGTTTATGTACTGTGGTAACTTGCTGGTTGAAGGTATTGGATCATCTTGAGGGAGTGAAGAGGCAGCACTGGTGGGGCGTGAGGAGCCAGTACTGGGGGACTTCTTGAAATAGGTGTCCAATTTAGACTGCACAGTTTGCTTTTTCTTTTCATTATAAATTTCTCTGTAGCAAGCAAGTGAATCTTGGATCATTCTGTCAACTTTGGCATAACGCTCATAATTTTGATCCATGTCATCAAACATTTGCATTGCTTTATTAATTGTAGCAAATGCCTCTGCCATATGTTTCACTGAAAACTTTTTGGGGGTGCAGGCTCTTCTTCTACATTTTGTCTCTCTTCTTCCTCTGCAACTTTCTGTGCATCTAGTTCAATAAGATCCTCGTTACTGAGCTCTTCTGCTACACTTTCAACCAACTGTCCAACATCTTCAGTATCAATTTCTAACTCCAGCTGTTTACCTAAGTCCACTATCTTGTTACTAATATCCAAAATAACTTCACTTTCATTAAATCCTTTGAAACTGTTCACATATCTTTTCAGGATTTTCTTCCATATTCCATTCATGCAATGTTTTGTAACCTGATCCCATGCTGCACTAATGTTCTTTATTCATGACAAAATGTTGCACTCCTTCCAAAACTGTCTGAGCGTTTTCTCACCTTCAGTAGCAGCAACAGCCTGAGCGAAGGTCGTGCGTAAATAATATGCTTTAAAGGCAGAAATAGCACCTTGATCCATGGGTTGGATGATAGAGGTAGTGTTAGGTGGCATGTACACTACCTTAACATCAGGGTGCATGTCGTCCAGGTGTGGTGGGTGTCCCGGAGCATTATCCAAAATCAGTAAAATCTTGAATGGAATCCTTTGTTGCAGACAATACTCCTTGGCTCGTGGAATGAAACAAGTCATGAACCAATCCTCAAATAGTACTAGGGTCATCCAGGTTTTCTTGTTACTGCGATAAAACACTGGCAGTGTGTGCTTGCTGACATGTTTAAAAGCCCTGGGGTTCTCTGAATGATAGATCATGAAGGGCTTTAGCTTGAAACCAGCAACATTCCCCCCCAACAGAAGTGTAATTCTGTCCTTGAATGCCTTGAATCCGGGCATTTTTTTTGCCTCTTTGTGGATGTATGTCCGGTCAGGCATGCGTTTCCACAATAATCCAGTCTCATCCACATTGAATATTTGCTCTGGCAAATAATTCCCTTCCACAATCACATCATCTAACTCCTCCTTAAAAGCTTCGGCAGCACCAACATCGGCACTAGCTGCCTCTCCACTCACCTTAACACTGTGTAGACTGTAGCGTTTTTTAAATCTATCAAACCACCCTTGACTTCCTGTAAAGGTTTGATCACATTCATCTCCTGCCTGCTCCTTCAGGCTTTGGAACAGGCTTCTTGCTTTAGCCTGTATGGTTAGAACACTTAAGGGTACACGCTTCTGTATCTGGTCTTCTATCCATATCACCAATAATTTTTCCATATCGTGGATAGGACCTTGTCTTTTCTTTGTTATTATAGTTCCGTTTATAGGTGTTGTTCCTTTCACTACTTCACGAATACGTTCCTTGTCCTTCAGAATAGTGGATATAGTCGAGTGTGAGAAATCTAGGTCGCGTGAGATTGTTGCTACTGTTTTTCCATTCTCATACTGTGTTATTATCTTCAGTTTCATCTCAAAAGTAATTGCCTGTCTCCTTTTCCTTGGAGTACCACCAGCACTCTCACTTTTACGCTTTCCAGTCATTATAAAGTCAATTAAATACAATAATAACGAAAGTTCACAGCGCGATCAGTATAGGATACGATAGCCAAACACAAACAAAGCGCTCCACTGAGTGAGTGCAGCCACGAAGCGACCCAAGACACCCCTCCCTCTCGCCCGGGACGGAAACGTTTCGGTATAGAAAATGCGCGCGTCATTTGAAAAAATTTTTGGTCACGGCGGTCGCAGTCGTATGTCCCGTATGGACGTACGGTCAAAGCAGGTCGTAAGTACCATTGGACGTAAGTCCGTATAGTCGTAAGTCGGGGTTTAGGTGTATATATATATATATATATATATATATATATATATATATATATATATATATATATATATATATATATATATATATATATATATATATATATATATATATATATATATATATATATATATATATATATATATATATATATATATATATATGTAATGCTACAAAATATTCACAAAAAGAAGATTACATATAGGTAGAATATTGATAGTATGAGAGTATAAAGAGAGGAAGATTTTGGTAGCGTGGCCGTGATATATATTTACACTGCCAGTACACTTATCGTACACTGGTCGTGTCTTACACGTCAATACACATATATTACGTTCTTAAGAGGCGACTTCTCAAACACTGCTTCGTTACAACTCTTTATTAATTACGAACATGACATGGACACATTAATAACACCTTCTATTGAAGTTACTAGGACATTATATTACGTTACTAGACGCTCTGACTCTCGGACACGAACATGAAATGAATACACTTCCCACATAAGTAACTCATCCCGTGGAAGGCTCTGACAAACACTCACGTGACCTAGGGAAGGCCTAGCAGGGAGACTGCTTAGCTGGAACACTGGTGTCGGGAGGGCGACTGCTTAGCTGGGACACTGGTGTCGAGAGGGCGACTGCTTAGCGGGGACACTGGTGTCGAGAGGGCGACTGCTTAGCGGGGACACTGGTGTCGGGAGGGCGACTGCTTAGCTGGGACACCGGAGGGAAGTCGGGGAGGGAAGTCCTGCATGACTCTCCTCCCGCGAGCGGGACTCGGCTGAGGTGGACCTCCTCCTCCGATCCCTGTGTGTCTCTCTCTCTGACTCTCCGAATTCGGGTATCTCTCTCTGCGAATTGCCCGTGAGGGAGGACTGGAACGTCCTATATATTGGGATGCGAGCCGTCAGGTTCAGCTGGTCGGGGGGGGGCGGCGAAGGGTCTCCTTACATTTGACCTGGCCAATGTGAGGTCAGGTCTGGACTTTTTCAGAAACTATCTGGGAAAGTCATCAGGTGGGGCCGTGTGTATATTGGGAGAGCAACCGTGAGAGTTACCCTACACTTGACCTCCCTAATGTCGGGTCAAGACTGGCCTTTGTTCAGAGACTGTAAGTTATATCTTCTGGAAAAGTCATCAGGTGGGG
>NW_024744764.1:0-14186 GCF_018991925.1 Homarus americanus
TCGTGGTTGTTATAATCATGGTCGTGGTTGTTATAACCATGGTCGTGGTTGTTATAACCATAGTCGTGGTTATGATCATAGTCGTGGTTGATATAATTACAGACCTGGTTGTTATAATCATGGTCGTGAGTGTTATATTTTGGTCGTGGTTGTTATAATCATATTCGTGGTTGTTATGATTATAGTCGTGGTTGTTATAATCATATTCGTGGTTGTTATAATCATGGTTGTGGTTGTTATAATCATGGTCGTGGTTGTTATAATCGTCGTCTTGGTTGTTACAATCATATTCGTGGTTGTTATAATCATGGTCGTGGTTATGATCATGATCGTAGTTGTTCTAATCATGGTCGTGGGTGTTATAATCATGGTCGTTGTTGTTATAATCATAGTCGTGGTTAATATAAATAATGGTAGTGGTTGTTATAATCATAGTCGTGGTTGTTATAATCATGGTTGAGTGTTATAATCATGGTCGTGGTAGTTATAATCATGGTCGTGAGTGTTATAACCATGGTCGTGGTTGTTATAATCATAGTCGTTGTTATGATCATAGTCATGGTTGTTATAATCATAGGTGTGGTTGTTATAATCATGGTCGTGGTTTTTATAATCATGGTCGTGGTTGTTTTAATCATTGTCGTGGTTGTTATAATTATGGTCGTGGTTATGATTATAGTGGTGGTTGTTATATTCATAGTCGTGGTTAAGATCATAGTCGTGGTTGTTATAATCATAGTCGTGGTTGTTATAATCTTGGTTGAGTGCTATAATCATGGTCGTGGTTGTTATAATCATGGTCGTGAGTGTTATAATCATGGTCGTGGTTGTTATAATCATATTCGTGGTTGTTATAATCACAGTCGTTGTTATGATCATGGTCGTGGTTGTTATAATCATAGTCGTGGTTATTATAATCATGGTCGTGAGTGTTATAATCATGGTCGTGGTTGTTAAAAGCATATGCGTGGTTGTTATAATCATGGTCGTCGTTGTTATAATTATAGTCGCGGTTGTTATAATGTTGGTCGTGGTTGTTATAATCATAGTCGTTGTTATGATCATGGTCGTGGTTGTTATAATCATAGTCGTGGATGTTATAATCATGGTCGTGGTTGTTATAATCATATTCGTGGTTATGATCATAGTCGTGGTTGATATAATCACAGACCTGGTTGTTATAATCATGGTCGTGAGTGTTATAATCTTGGTCGTGGTTGTTATAATCATATGCGTGGTTGTTATGATTATGGTCGTGGTTGTTATATTCAAATTCGTGGTTGTTATAATCATGGTTGTGGTTGTTATAATCATGGTCGTGGTTGTTATAATCGTCGTTCTGGTTGTTACAACTCAGTCGTGGTTGTTATAATCATGGTCGTGGCTATATCTTTTGATCAGAAGTTGTTATAAATCCATGGTCGTGGTGTTATAACTGCGGTCGGGTGTTATAATCGCGGTCGTGGCTGTTATAATCATAGTCGGGTTGTTATAATCATGGTCGTGGTTGTTATAACTCGCTTACGTGGTTGTTATAATCAGTGGTCGTGGTTGTTATAACCATAGTCGTGTCATATAATCATAGTCGTGGCTGATATAACTGGCGGTTGAGTGTTACAATCATGGTCGGCTGTTAAAAGCATATTCTGGTTGTTATAATCATGGCCAGGTTATGTTATGTTCCGCAGTCGGTTGCATAATCATGGTCGTGAGAGTGTTATAATCATGGTCGTGGTTGTTATAACTATAGTCGCTGTTGCGATCATGGTCGTGCTGTTATAATCATAGTCGTATGTTATAATCATGGTCGTGGTTGTTATAATCATGGTCGTGGTTGTTATAATAATGGTCGTGGTTGTTATAACCATGGTCGTGGTTGTTATAATCATAGTCGTGGTTATGATCATAGTCGTGGTTGATATAATCACAGACCTGGTTGTTATAATCATGGTCGTGAGTGTTATATCTTGGTCGTGGTTGTTATAATCATATTCGTGGTTGTTATGATTATGGTCGTGGTTGTTATAATCATATTCGTGGTTGTTATAATCATGGTTGTGGTTGTTATAATCATGGTCGTGGTTGTTAAAATCGTCGTCTTGGTTGTTACAATCATATTCGTGGTTGTTATAATCATGGTCGTGGTTATGATCATGATCGTAGTTGTTATAATCATGGTCGTGGGTGTTATAATCAAGGTCGTTGTTGTTATAATCATAGTCCTGGTTGTTATAATAATGGTAGTGGTTGTTATAATCATAGTCGTGGTTGTTATAATCATGGTCGTGTTTGTTATAATCATAGTCGTGGTTATGATCATAGACATGGTTGTTATAATCATAGGCGTGGTTGTTATAATCATGGTCGTGGTTTTTATAATCATGGTCGTGGTTGTTTTAATCATTGTCGTGTTGTTATAATTATGGTCGTGGTTATGATTATAGTCGTGGTTGTTATAATCATAGTCGTGGTTAAGATCATAGTCGTGGTTGTTATAATCATAGTCGTGGTTGTTATAATCTTGGTTGAGTGCTATAATCATGGTCGTGGTTGTTATAATCATGGTCGTGAGTGTTATAATCATGGTCGTGGTTGTTATAATCGTATTCGTGGTTGTTATAATCATGTTCGTGGTTGCTATAATCATGGTCGCGGTTGTTATAATCATAGTCGTTGTTATGATCATGGTCGTGGTTGTTATAATCATAGTTGTGGTTGTTATAATCATGGTCGTGAGTGTTATAATCATGGTCGTGGTTGTTATAATCATATTCGTGGTTGTTATAATCATGGTCGTGGCTTTTATAATTATGGTCGTGGTTGTTAAAACCATGGTCGTGGTTGTTATAATCATAGTCGTGGATATGAGCATGGTCGTGGTTGTTATAATCATAGTCGTGGTTGTTGTAACTGGCGGTTGAGTAAGGCACCATGGTCGTGGTTGTTATAATCATTGTCGTGGTTGTTATAATCATAGTCGTGGATGTTATAATCATGGTCGTGGTTGTTATAATCATATTCGTGGTTATGATCATAGTCGTGGTTGATATAATCACAGACCTGGTTGTTATAATCATGGTCGTGAGTGTTATAATCTTGGTCGTGGATGTTATAATCACATTCGTGATTGTTATGATTATGGTCGTGGTTGTTATAATCAAATTCGTGGTTGTTATAATCATGGTTGTGGTTGTTATAATCATGGTCGTGGTTGTTATAATCGTCGTCTTGGTTGTTACAATCATAGTCGTGGTTGTTATAATCATGGTCGTGGCTATGATCTTGATCGTAGTTGTTATAATCATGGTCGTGGGTGTTATAATCATGGTCGTGGGTGTTATAATCATGTTCGTGGTTGTTATAATCATAGTCGTGGTTGTTATAATCATGGTCGTGGTTGTTATAATCATAATCATGGTCGTGGGTGTTATAATCATGGTCGTGGTTGTTATAATCATAGTCGTATATGTTATAATCATGGTCGTGGTTGTTATAATCATGTTCGTGGTTGTTAAAAGCATATTCTTGGTTGTTATAATCATGGTCGTGGTTGTTATAATCATAGTCGTGGTTGGTATAATCATGGTCGTGAGTGTTATAATCATGGTCGTGGTTGTTATAATCATAGTCGTTGTTATGATCATGGTCGTGGTTGTTATAGTCATAGTCGTGGTTGTTATAATCATGGTCGTGTTTGTTATAATCATGGTCGTGGTTGTTATAATAATGGTCGTGGTTGTTATAACCATGGTCGTCGTTGTTATAATCATAGTCGTGGTTATGATCATAGTCGTGGTTGATATAATCACAGACCTGGTTGTTATAATCATGGTCGTGAGTGTTATATCTTGGTCGTGGTTGTTATAATCATATTCGTGGTTGTTATGATTATGGTCGTGGTTGTTATAATCACATTCGTGGTTGTTATAATCATGGTTGTGGTTGTTATAATCATGGTCGTGGTTGTTATAATCGTCGTCTTGGTTGTTACAATCATATTCGTGGTTGTTATAATCATGGTCGTGGTTATGATCATGATTGTAGTTGTTATAATCATGGTCATGGGTGTTATAATCAAGGTCGTTGTTGTTATAATCATAGTCGTGGTTGTTATAATAATGGTAGTGGTTGTTATAATCATAGTCGTGGTTGTTATAATCATGGTCGTGGTTGTTATAATCATAGTCGTGGTTATGATCATAGACATGGTTGTTATAATCATAGGCGTGGTTGCTATAATCATGGTCGTGGATTTTATAATCATGGTCGTGGTTGTTTTAATCATTGTCGTGGTTGTTATAATTATGGTCGTGGTTATGATTATAGTCGTGGTTGTTATAATCATAGTCGTGGTTAAGATCATAGTCGTGGTTGTTATAATCATAGTCGTGGTTGTTATAATCATGGTTGAGTGTTATAATCATGGTCGTGGTTGTTATAATTTTATTCGTCGTTGTTATAATCATGGTCGTGGTTGCTATAATCATGGTCGTGGTTGTTATAATCACACTCGTTGATATGATCATAATTAGTAGTTGTTATAATCATAGTCGTGGATTTGTTATAATCATGGTCGTGAGTGTTATAATCATAATTAAATTAATTGGTTGTTATAATCATATTCGTGGTTGTTATATTCATGGTCGTGGCTTTTATTATCATGGTCGTGGTTTTTATAACCATAGTCGTGGTTGTTATAATCATAGTCCTGGTTATGATCATGGTCATGGTTGTTATAATCATAGTCATGGTTGTTGTAATCATTGTCGTGGTTGTTATAATCATGGTCGTGGTTGTTATAATCATCGTCGTGGTTGTTATAATCATGGTCATGGTGGTTGTTATAATCATGGTCGTGGTTGTTATAATCATGTCGTGGTTATGATCATGGTCGTGGTTGTTATAATCATAGGCGTGGTTGTTATAATCATTGTCGTGGTTGTTATAATTATGGTCGTGGTTGCTAGTCGTGGTTGTATAATCATAGTCGTGGTTGTTATAATCATGGTTGAGTGTTATAATCATGGTCGTGGTTGTTATAATCATTGTCGTGGTTGTTATAATCATGGTCGTGGTTGTTATAATCATGGACGTGGTTGTTATAATCATGGTCGTGGTTGTTATAATCATAGTCGTGGTTATAATCATAGACATGGTTGTTATAATCATAGGCGTGGTTGTTTTAATCATTGTCGTGGTTTTTATAATCATGGTCGTGGTTGTTATAATCATTGTCGTGGTTGTTATAATTATGGTCGTGGTTATGATAATAGTCGTGGTTGTTATAATCATAGTCGAGGTTAAGATCATAGTCGTGGTTGTTATAATCATTGCGGAGTGTTATAATCATGGTCGTGGTTGTCATAATCATATTCGTGGTTGTTATAATCATGTTTGTGGTTGCTATAATCCTTGTCGCGGTTGTTATAATCATGGTCATGGTTGTTATAATCATTGTCGTTGTTATAATCATGGTCGTGGTTGTTATAACCATGGTCGTGGTTGTTATAATCATAGTCGAGGTTATGATCATGGAAGTGGTTGTTATAATCATAGTCGTGTTTGTTATAATCATGGTTAAGTGTTATAATCATGGTCGTGGTTGTTATAATCATGGTCGTGGTTGTTATAATCATAATCGTGGTTATGATCATAGTCATGGTTGTTATAATCATAGGCGTGGTTGTTATAATCATTGTCGTGGTTGTTATAATTATGGTCGTGGTTATGATTATAGTCGTGGTTGTTATAATCATAGTCGTGGTTAAGATCATAGTCGTGGTTGTTATATTCATGGTTAAATGTTATAATCATGGTCGTGGTTGTTAAAAGCATATTCGTGGTTGTTATGATCATGGTCGTGGTTGTTATAATCATGGTCGCGGTTGTTATAATGATGGTCGTGGTTGTTACAATCATATTCGTGGTTATAATCATAGTCGTGGTTGATATAATCACAGACCTGGTTGTTATAATCATGGTCGTGAGTGTTATAATCTTGGTCGTGGTTGTTATAATCATATTCGAAGTTGTTATGATTATGGTCGTGGTTGTTATCATATTCGTGGTTGTTATAATCATGGTTGTGGTTGTTATAATCATGGTCGTGGTTGTTATAATCGTCGACTTGGTTGTTACAATCATAGTCGTCGTTGTTATAATCATGGTCGTGGTTATGATCATGATCGTAGTTGTTATAATCATGGTCGTGGGTGTTATAATCATGGTCGTGGGTGTTATAATCATGGTCGTGGTTGTTATAATCATAGTCGTGGTTGTTATAATCATGGTCGTGGTTGTTATAATCATAGTTGTGGTTGTTATAATCATGGTCGTGGTTGTTATAATCATTGTCGTGGTTGTTATAATCATGGTCGTGGTTGTTATAACCATGGTCGTGGGTGTTATAATCTTAGTCGTGGTTAAGATCATAGTCGTGGTTGTTATAATTATAGTCGTGGTTGTTATAATTATGGTTGAGTGTCATAATCATGGTCGTGGTTGTTGTAATCATATTCGTGGTTGTTATAATCAGAGCCGTGTTTGTTATAATCATGGTCGTGGTTCTTATAATAATTGTCGTGGTTGTTATAATCATGGTTGTGGTTGTTATAATCATGGTCGTGGTTGTTATAATCGTCGTCTTGGTTGTTACAATCATAGTCGTATTGTTATAATCATAGTCGTGGCTATTATCGCCAGTCGTAGTTGATATAATCATGGTCATTGGAATTATTTGTAATCGTAATTAGGTAGATTGTTATAATCATGGTCGTGGTTGTTATAATCATAGTCATGGTTGTTATAATCATGGTCGTGGTTGATATAATCCATAGTTGTGTTGTTACTTAATCATGATAAGTGGTTGTTATAATCATGGTCGTGGTTGTTATAATCCTTGGTCTTGGTTATTTATAACCATACTCGGGAGTTGCTATAATCATAGTCGTGGTTGTTATAATCATGGTTGAGTGTTATAATCATGGTCGTGGTTGTTAAAAGCATATTCGTGGTTGTTATAATCATGGTCGTGGTTGTTATAATCATGGTCACGGTTGTTTTAATCTTGGTCGTGGTTGTTATAATTATAGTCGTTGTTATGATCATGGTCGTGGATGTTATAATCATAGTCGTGGTTGTTATAATCATGGTCGTGAGTGTTATAATCATGGTCGTGGTTGTTATAATCATATTCGTGGTTGTTATAATCATGGTCGTGGTCGTTATAATCATGGTCGTGGTTGTTATAATGATAGTCGTGGTTGTTATAATCATGTTCGTGGTTGTTATAATCATGATCGTGGTTGTTATAATCATGGTCGTGGTTGTTATAACCATGGTCGTGGTTGTTATAATCATAGTCGTGGTTATGATCATAGTCGTGGTTGATATAATCACAGACCTGCTTGTTATAATCATGGTCGTGGTTGTTATAATCATGGTCGTGGTTGTTGTAATCATGGTCGTGGTTCTTATAATCATAGTCGTGGTTAAGATCATAGTCGTGGTTGCTATAATCATAGTCGTGGTTGTTATAATCATGGTTGAGTGTTATAATCATGGTTGAGTGATATAATCATTGTCGTGGTTGTTATAATCATGGTCGTGGTTGTTATAATCATGGACGTGGTTGTTATAATCATGGTCGTGGTTGTTATAATCATAGTCGTGGTTATAATCATAGACATGGTTGTTATAATCATAGGCGTGGTTGTTTTAATCATTGTCGTGGTTTTTATAATCATGGTCGTGGTTGTTATAATCATGGTCGTGGTTGTTATAATCGTCGTCTTGGTTGTTACAATCATAGTCGTGGTTGTTATAATCATGGTCGTGGCTATTATCATGATCGTAGTTGATATAATCATGGTCGTGGGTGTTGTAATCATGGTCGTGGGTGTTATAATCATGGTCGTGGTTGTTATAATCATAGTCGTGGTTGTTATAATCATGGTCGTGGTTGTTATAATCATAGTTGTGTTTGTTATAATCATGGTCGTGGTTGTTATAATCATGGTCGTGGTTGTTATAATCATGGTCGTGGTTGTTATAACCATACTCGAGTTGTTATAATCATAGTCGTGATTTGTTATAATCATGGTTGGAGTGTTATAATCATGGTCGTGCTAGTTATAATCATGATCGTGGTTGTTAAAATCATGGTCCTGGTTATTATAATCATGGTCGTGGTTGTTATAATGATAGTCGTAGCTGTTATAATCATGGTCGTGGGTGATATAATCATAGTCGTGGTTGTTATAATCATATTCATGGTTGTTATGATCTTAGTCGTGGTTGTTATAATCCTGGTTGTGGTTGTTATAATCATGGTCGTGGTTGTTATAATCATGGTCGTGGTTATAATATTCATAGTCATGGTTGTTATAATCATTGTTGGGGTTATTATAATTATGGCTGTGGTTGTTATAATCATGGTCGTGGTTGTTGTAATCATGGTCGTGGTTATTATAATCATGGTCGTGGTTATTATAATCATGGTCGTGGTTGTTATAATCGTGGTCGCGGTTGTTATAATCATGGTCATGGTTGTTATAATCATGGTCGTGGTTATTATAATCACGGTCGTGGTTGTCATAATCATGGTCGTGGATTATGATCATAGTCGTGGTTGTTATAATCATGGTCGTGGATTATGATCATAGTCGTGGTTGTTATAATCATGGTCGTGGTTGTTATAATCATGGTCCTGGTTATTATATTCATGGCCGATGGCCGTGGTTATAATCAATAATCATTGTCTTGGTTGTTATAATCATAGTAGTGGATATTATAATCATGGTCGTTACTAGTTATAATCATGATCGTGGATTTGTTAAATCATGGTCTGGTTATTTATAATCGTAATTAGTAGTTGTTATAATGATAATAGTGGTAGCTGTTATAATCATGGTCGTGGGTGATATAATCATAGTCGTGGTTTATGATCCTTGGTCGTAGTTGTTATAATCATGGTCGTGGTTGTTATGATGCTAGTCATAGGATTTGTTATGATCTTAGTCGTGGTTATTTATAATCATGGTCGTGGTTGTTATACTCATGGTCTTGGTTGTTTTAGAATTCATGGTTGTGGTTTATTTATAATCATGATTAAGTGGTTGTTATAATCATGGTCTGGTTGTTATAATCATAGTCGTGGTTGTTATAATCATGGTCGTGGTTGTTATAATCATGGTCGTGGTTGTTATAATCTTGGTCGTGGTTGTTATAATCATGGTCGTGATTGTTATAATCATGGTCGTGGATGTTATAATCATTGTTGTGGTTGTTATAATCATGATTGTGGTTGTTATAATCATGGTCGTGGTTGTTAAAATCATTGTCGTGGTTGTTATAATCATGGTCGTCATTGTTATAATCATGGTCGCAGTTGTTATAATCATGGTCGTGGTTGTCATATTCATGGTCGTGGTTATGATCATAGTCGTGGTTGTTATAATCATTGTCGTGGTTGTTATAATCATGGTCGTAGTTCTTTTAATCATGGTCGAGGTTATTATAATCATGGTCGTGATTGTTATAATCATGCTCGTGGTTGTCATAATCATGGTCGTGGTTATTATATTCATAGTCATGGTTGTTATAATCATTTTTGGGGTAGTTATATTCATGGTTATAGTTGTTATAATCATGGTCGTGGTTTTTGTAATCATGGTTGTGGTTATTATAATCATGGTCATGGTTGTTATAATCATGGTCGTGGTTCTTATAATCATGGTCGTGGTGATTATAATCATGGTCGTGGTTGCTATAATCATGGTCGCGGTTGTTATAATCATGGTCGTGGTTGTTATAATCATTGTGGCGGTTATTATAATCACGGTCGTGGTTGTTATAATCATGGTCGTGGTTATTATAATCATGGTCGTGGTTGTCATAATCATGGTAGTGGTTATGATCATAGTCGTGGTTGTTATAATCATTGTCGTGGTTGTTATAATCATGGTCCTAGTTGGTATAATCATGGTCGTGCTTCTCATAATCATGGTCGTGGTTATGATCATAGTCGTGGTTGTTATAATCATTGTCGTGGTTGTTATAATCATGGTCGTAGTTGTTATAATCATGGTCGTGGTTGTCATAATCAAGGGCGTGGTTATGATCATAGTCGTGGTTGTTATAATCATTGTCGTGGTTGATATAATCATGGTCGCGGTTGTTATAATCATGGTCGTGGTTGTTATAATCATTGTGGCGGTTATTATAATCACGGTCGTGGTTGTTATAATCATGGTCGTGGTTGTTATAATCATGGTCGTGGTTATTATAATCATGGTCGTGGTTGCCATAATCATGGTAGTGGTTATGATCATAGTCGTGGTTGTTATAATCATTGTCGTGGTTGTTATAATCATGGTCCTAGTTGGTATAATCATGGTCGTGCTTCTCATAATCATGGTCGTGGTTATGATCATAGTCGTGGTTGTTATAATCATTGTCGTGGTTGTTATAATCATGGTCGAAGTTGTTATAATCATGGTCGTGGTTGTCATAATCATGGGCGTGGTTATGATCGCCAATAAGTAGTTGTTATAATCATTGTCGTGGTTGTTATAATCATAATTAAGTAGTTGTTATAATCATGGTGGGTAAGATTGTTATAATCATGGTCGTGGTTGATATAATCATAGTGCGTGGTTGTTATAATCATGGTGGTCATGGTTATAATCATGGTCGTGGGTGTTATAATCATGGTCGTGGTTGATATAATCATAGTCATGATTTGTTATAATCATGGTCGTGGATTTATTTATAATAATCGCCAATTGGTGGTTATTATAATCACGGTCGTGAATTGTTATAATCATTGTCGTGGTTGTTATAAGCATGGTCGTGGTTGTTATAATCGTAATTAGAGTGGTTGTAATAATCATGGTCGTGGTTATGATCATAGTCGTGGTTGTTATAATCATTGTCGTGGTTGTTATAATCATGGTCGTGGTTATTATAATCATGGTCGTGGTTGTTATAATCTTGGTCGCGGTTGTTATAATCATGGTCTTGGTTGTTATAAATTTGGTCGTGGTTATTATAATCACGGTCGTGGTTGCTATAATCATGGTCGTGGTTGTCATAATCATGGTCGTGGTTTATGATCATAGTCGTGGTTGTTATAATCATGGTCGTGGTTGTTATAATCATGGTCCTGGTTATTATATTCATGGCCGATGGCCGTGGTTGTTATAATCATGGTCTTGGTTGTTATAATCATAGCCGTGGATATTATAATCATGGTCGTGCTAGTTATAATCATGATCGTGGTTGTTAAAATCATGGTCCTGGTTATTATAATCATGGTCGTGGTTGTTATAATGATAGTCGTAGCCTTTATAATCATGGTCGTGGGTGATATAATCATAGTCGTGGTTGTTATAATCATATTCATGGTTGTTATGATCTTAGTCGTGGTTGTTATAATCCTGGTTGTGGTTAATATAATCATGGTCGTGGTTGTTATAATCATGGTCGTGGTTATAATATTCATAGTCATGGTTGTTATAATCATTGTTGGGGTTATTATAATTATGGATGTGGTTGTTATAATCATGGTCGTGGTTGTTGTAATCATGGTCGTGGTTATTATAATCATGGTCGTGGTTATTATAATCATGGTCGTGGTTGTTATAATCGTGGTCGCGGTTTTTATAATCATGGTCATGGTTGTTATAATCATGGTCGTGGTTTTTATAATCACGGTCGTGGTTGTCATAATCATGGTCGTGGATTATGATCATAGTCGTGGTTGTTATGATCATAGTCGTGGTTGTTATAATCATGGTCGTGGTTGTTATAATCATGGTCCTGGTTATTATATTCATGGCCGATGGCCGTGGTTATAATCATGTATAATCATGGTCTTGGTTGTTATAATCATAGCCGTGGATATTATAATCATGGTCGTGCTAGTTATAATCATGATCGTGGTTGTTAAAATCATGGTCCTGGTTATGATAATCATGGTCGTAGTTGTTATAATGATAGTCGTAGCTGTTATAATCATGGTCGTGGGTGATATAATCATAGTCGTGGTTGTTATAATCATGATCGTGGATGTTATAATCATGGTCGTGGTTGTTATGATCATAGTCATGGTTGTTATGATCTTAGTCGTGGTTGTTATAATCATGGTCGTGGTTGTTATACTCATGGTCTTGGTTGTTAAATTCATGGTTGTGGTTGTTATAATCATGGTCGTGGTTGTTATAATCATGGTCTGGTTGTTATAATCATAGTCGTGGTTATTATAATGAGGTCGTGGTTGTTATAATCTTATCGTTGTTGTTATAATCATGGTCGTGGTTGATATAATCATAGTCGTGGTTGTTATAATCATGGTCGTCATTGTTATAATCATAGTCGTGGGTGTTATAATCATGGTCGTGGTTGTTATAATCATGGTAGTGGTTGTTATAATCATGGTAGTGGTTGCTATAATCATGGTCGTGGTTGTTATAATCATGGTCTTGGTTGTTATAACCATGGTCGTGGTTGTTATGACACTAGTCGTGGTTGTTATGATCATAGTCATGGTTGTTATATTCATGGTCATGATTGTTATAATCATGGTCGTGGTTGTTATGATCTTAGTCGTGGTTGTTATAATCATGGTCGTGGTTGTTATACTCATGGTCTTGGTTGTTAAATTCATGGTTGTGGTTGTTATAATCATAATTAAATGGATTTATTTATAATCATATTCGTGGTTGTTATAATCATAGTCGTGGTTTTTATAATCATGGTCGTGGTTGTTATAATCAGAGTCGTGGTATTTATAATCATGGTCGTGGTTGTTATAATCAAAGTCGTGGTTGTTATAATCATGGTCGTGTTTGTTGTAATCATGGTCGTGGTTTTTATAATCATACTCGTGGTTGTTATAATCATAGTCGTGGTATTTATAATCATGGTCGTGGTTGTTATAATCAGAGTCGTGGTTGTTATAATTATGATCGTGTTTGTTATAATCATGGTCGTGTTTGTTATAATCATGGTCTTGGTTGTTATAACCATGGTCGTGGTTGTTATGATCATAGTCGTGGTTGTTATGATCATAGTCATGGTTGTTATATTCATGATCATGATTGTTATAATCATGGTCGTGGTTGTTATAATCATGGTTGTGGATGTTATAATCATGGTCGCGGTTGTTATAATCATGGTTGTGGTTGTCATAATCATGGTCACAGTTGTCATAATCATGGTCGTGGTTATGATCATAGTCGTGGTTGTTATAATTATTGTCGTGGTTGTTATAATCATGGTGGTAGTTGTTATAATCATGGTTGTGGTTGTCATAATCATGGTCGCAGTTGTCATAATCATGGTCGTGGTAAAGATCATAGTCGTGGTTGTTATAATCATTGTCGTGGTTGTTAAAATCATGGTAGTAGTTGTTATAATCATGGTCGTGGTTGTTATAATCATGGTCGTGGTTGTTATAATCATGGTCGCGGTTGTTATAATCATGGTCGTGGTTGTCATAATCATGGCCGTGGTAAAGATCATAGTCGTGGTTGCTATAATCATTGTCGTGGTTGTTATAATCATGGTAGTAGTTGTTATAATCATGGTCGTGGTTGTTATAATCCATGGTCGTGGTTGTTATAATCATGGTCGTGGTTATGATCATAGTCGTGGTTGTTATAATCATGGTCGTGGTTGTTATAAATGTGGTCGTGGTTGTTATAATCATGGTCGTGGTTATTATATTCAGAGTCATGGTTGTTATAATCATTGTTGGGGTTATTATAATTATGGCTGTGGTTGTTATAATCATGGTCGTGGTTCTTGTAATCATGGTTGTGGTTATTATAATCATGGTCGTGGTTATTATAATCATGGTCGTGGTTATTATAATCATGGTCGTGGTTGAGATAATCTTGGTCGCGGTTGTTATAATAATGGTCGTGGTTGTTATAATCATGGTCGTGGTTATTATAATCACGGTCTTGGTTGTTATAATCATGGTCGTGGTTGTCATAATCATGGTCGTGGTTTATGATCATAGTCGTGTTTGTTATAATCATGGTCGTAGTTGTTATAATCATGGTCCTGGTTATCATATGCATGGCCGATGGCCGTGGTTGTTATAATCATGGTCTTGGTTGTCATAATCTTAGCCGTGGATATTATAATCATGGTCGTGCTAGTTATAATCATGATCGTGG
>NW_024744765.1:0-9904 GCF_018991925.1 Homarus americanus
CTGACACCCAGGCACACCCCTGACACCCCAGGCACACCTGAGACACCCCAGGCACACTCTCACACCCCAAGCACACCTCCTGACACTCCCAGGCACCTCTGTCACTCCTTGATACACGTCCAACACTCCCAGGCACACCGGTGACATTCCCAGGTAAACCGCTGACACTGCCAGGCACACCAGACACTGCACACCTCAGACACTGCCAGGCACACCTCAGACACACCCACACCACACAGTCACTCCAAGGTGCAACCCTTGACACCAAGTTCACCTCTGACACCCCAGGCACACCCTGACACTTCCAGGCACACCCCAGACACTCCCAGGCACACCGCTGACACTCCCCAGGCACACCTCTAACACTCCCCAAGCACACCTCTGACACCCCAGGTACACCTCCTGACACCCCAGGCACACCCGACACTTGGCAGCACTCTTTATACCCCATGCATCTCCGACACTCCCAGGTACACCTCTGACACTCCCAAGTACTCCACAGACATTCCCTGGTACACATCTGACACTCCCAGGTACACGTCCAACACTCCCAGATACATCTCTGACACTCCCAGGTACTTCTCTGACACTCCCAGGTACACCTGTGACACTCCCAGGTACACCTCTGACACTCCCAGGTACACCTCCGATACTCCCAGGTACACCTCTGACACTCCTAGGTATTCCTCTGACACTCCCTGGTACATCTCTGACACTCCCAGGTACACCGCTGACACTCCCAGGTACACCGCTGACACTGCCATGTACACTTCAGACACTGCCAGGTACACCTCAGACACTGCCAGGTACACCTCAGACACTCCCAGGTATACCTCAGACACTCCAAGGTGCACCTCTGACACTCCCAAGTGCACCTCTGACACTCCCAGGCACACCTCTGACACTCCCAGGTACACCTCAGACACACCCAGGTACACCGCTGACACTCCCAGGTACACCTCTGACTCTCCCAAGTACACCTCTGACACTCCCAGGTACACCTCCCACACTCCCAAGTACACCTCCGACACTCCCAGGTACACTTCTCACACTCCCAGGTACACCTTCGACACTCCCATGTACAACTCCGACACCCCCAGGTAAACCTCCGATACTCCTTGGTACACCTCTGACACTCCCAGGTGCACCTCTGACACACCTAGGTATTCCTCTGACACTCCCTGGTACATCTCTGACACTCCCAGGTACACCTCACACACTCCCTGGAACACCTCTGACACTCCAAGGTGCACCTCACACACTCCCTGGAACACCTCTGACACTCCCAGGTACACCTCTGACACTCCCAGGTACACTTCTCACACTCCCAGGTACACCTCTGACACTCTTAGGTACTCCTCTGTCACTCCCTGATACACGTCTAACACTCCCAGGTACACCGCTGACACTCCCAGGTAAACCGCTGACACTCCTAGGTACAACTCCGACACTCCCAGGTAAACCTCCAATTCTCCTAGGTACACCTCTGACACTCCCAGGTACACCTCTGACACTCCTAGGTATTCCTCTGACACTCCCTGGTACATCTCTGACACTCCCAGGTACACCTCACACACTCCCTGGAACACCTCTGACACTCCCAGGTACACCTCTGACACTCCCAGGTACACTTCTCACACTCCCAGGTACTCCACTGGCATTCCCTGGTACACCCCTGACACTCCCAGGTACACCCCTGACACTCCCAGGTACACCCCAGACACTCCCAGTGTAATGAGCGATTGTCAGACCAAAGCTTACAGCCCAGAATTATGTCACATATAACAGCGAGTACACCACAGACCTCGTGGTACCACCGCATTCCGGGCTGACACACCTCAGGTCGACCCAAGGGACTTGACCTCGCCCGCTAATGACGTGAGGCGGTGACCTACAACCGCACCTAGCCAAGACACCTGGCCAGGACCACACCTGCACACAATTATCCAGATCAAACCAGTTTAGTGTTAATTGTTAGAGGTCAGAAGCCGGCTGGACCGACCCCATATAAAGGCCCTACAGTCCCGTCCACGGGCACTCGATATTCCATTACCATTCTGGTTATCATTCTGATCCTGGTTGTCATTTGAACATTCTGAGGAGACGCTCATTACTCTGGAGATTCTCAGAGTCAAGCTCACCCTCTCCCCAGGTCGGGAAGGGGACTTCCCGACCAGACCCCAGCTAAGCAGAAGCCTCTCATAGGAGGCAGCCCAGCCAAGCACTCACTGGGCCTACGTCAGGGTACACGTGAGTCTTGTCAGAACGTCCTAGGGTGAGTTACCTACTGTGGGAAGTGTATTCATTCAGGTGTGTCCGAGAGTCAGTGTCAAGTAACGTAAAGCATAATGTGTTAGTACCCCGATATAATAGTGATATTAATGTGTCCATGTCATTGAGTGAATTAATAAATAGTTGTATCAAGAGGTGTTTAACAAGTTGTCCCTTTAAGAAGTGATATACGTGTATTGACATACGAGATAAGATAAGCGTAGTGACGCTGTGCAAATAACATCCAGGCCACGCTACCAAGTTTCCTATCTTTACATTCCTACTCTCTATACTTCCTACTTATATATATATGTCTTCATCCCATTGTGTTTCGTCCACACACCAGGTACATCTTCACACTCCCATGTACACCTCTGACACTCCCAGGTACACCTTGACACTCAAGCATACCTCTGACACCCCAGGCACACCTCCGACACTCCCCAGGTACACTTTTAAACTCCTGGTACACCTGACACCCCAGGCACACCTCCGACACTGGCACACCTCACACTCCCAAGCACACCCTGACACCCTAGCACACCTCTGTCACTCCCTGATACACGTCTAACACTCCCAGGCACCGCTGACACTCCAGGTGCAAACCGCTGACACTGCCAGGTACACCCCAGACACCGGCAGGCACACCTCAGACACTGCCAGGCACACCCAGACACACCTAGGTACACCACAGTTGCTCCAAGGTGCACCTTGACACTCAAGTAATCTCTGACACCCCAGGCACACCTCTGACACCTCCAGGCACACCCAGCACACTGGTACACCGCTGACACCCCCAGGCACACCTCTAACACCCCCAAGCACACCCTGACACCCCAGGTACTCCACTGACATCCCTGGCACACCTCTGACACTCTGATACACGTCCAACACTCCCAGATACATCCCTGACACTCCCAGGCACACCCTGACACCCCACGACACCGCTGACACTGCAGGCACACCCCAGACACTGCCAGGCACACCTCAGACACTGCCAGGCACACCTCAGATACCCCAGGCACACCTCAGACACCCAAGGTGCACCCTGACACTCCCCAAGTGCAACTCTGACACCCCAGGCACACCTCTGACACCCCAGGCACACCCCAGACACACCCAGGCACACCGCTGACACCCCAGGCACACCCTGACACCCCCAGGTACACCTCTGACACTCCACGCACACCTCTGACACTCCCCAGGCACACCTTGACACTCCCAGGTATTCCACTGACATTACCTGGCACACCTCTGACACTCAGGCATACCGCTGACACTGGCAGATACACTCCGACACTCCCAGGCACACCTGCGACACTCCCCAGGCACAGTCTCACACCAGGCACACCTCCGACACTCCCAGGTACATCTCTGACGCTCCCCAGGCACACCCCTGACACTCCCAGGCACACCTCTGACACTCCCAGGCACACCCTCTGACACTCCCCACGTACACCTCTGACACCCCAGGTACACCTTGACACTCCAGGTATTCCACTGACATTACCTGGTACACCTCTGACACTCCCAGGTATACCGCTGACACTGGCAGATACACCTCCGACACTCCCAGGTACACCAAGTGACACTCCCAGGCAGTCTCACACCAGGCACACCTGACACTCCCAGGTCACATCTCTGACACTAGGCACACCCCAGACACTCCCAGGCACATCTTCACACTCCCAGGCACACCTCTGACACTCCTAGGTACCTCTGTCACCCCTGATACACGTCTAACACTCCCAGGCACACCGCTGACACTCCCAGGCACACCGCTGACACTGCCAGGCACACACCTCAGACACTGCCAGGTACACCTCAGACACTCCCAGGCACACCTCAGTCACCCAAGGTGCACCTCTAACACCCCAGTGCACCTATGACCTCTCCAGGCACATCTCTGACACTCCCAGGCACACCTCAGACACTCCCAGGCACACCGCTGACACTCCCAGGCACACCTTGACACTCCAAGCATACCTCTGACACTCCCCAGGCACACCTCCGACACTCCCCAGGCACACTTTTAAACCCCTGGCACACCTCCGACACTCCCAGGCACACTCTGACACCCCAGGTACATCTCTGACACCCCAGGCACACCTCTGACACTCCCAGGCACACCTCTGACACTCCCAGGCACATCTCTGACACCCCAGGCACTCCACTGACACTCCATGGCATACCCCTGACACTCCCAGGCACACCTCTGACACTCCCCAGGCACACCCCAGACACCCAGGCACACCTCACACCCAGGCACACCTGACACTCCCAGGCACACCTTGACACCCCGGCACACCTCTGACACCCCAGGCACACCTAGGACACCCCCAGGCACCTTTGACACTCCCAGGCATTCCACTGACATTACCTGCACCTCTGACACTCCCAGGCACTCCACTGACACTCCCTTGTACACCCCTGACACCCCAGGCACACCTCTGACACTGTACACCCCCAGACCTCCAGGCACACTACAGTCCCAGGCACACCTCGACACTCCCAGGCACACCAGCAGCCCAGGCACACTCTCACACTCCCAGGCACACCTCCGACACTCCCCAGGCACACCTCTGACACTCCCAGGTACACCTGACACTCCCAGGTACACCTTGACACTCCCAAGCATACCTCCTGACACTCCCAGGCACACCTCCCGACACCTGCACACTTTTAAACACCCTGGTACACCCAGCACACCCCAGGTACACCTCGGACACCCCAGGCACATCTCTGACACTCCCAGGCACACCTCTGACACCCCCAGGCACACCTCTGACACTCCCAGGTACATCTCTAACACCTGTACTCCACTGACACTCCCTGGTATACCCCTGATACTCCCCAGGCACACCTCTGACACTCCCAGGCACACCCCAGACACCCCAGGTACCACACTCCCAGGTACACCTCCGACACTCCCCAGGCACACCTCTGACACTCCCAGGCACACCGCTGACACTCCCAGGCAAACCGCTGACACTCCCAGGCACAACCTGACACTCCCAGGCCTCCACTGACACTCCCCTGGCACACCCCTGACACCCCAGGCACACTCTACACCCCAGGCACACCTCTGACACCCCAGGCACACTTCTCACACTCCCAGGCACACTCCTACCCAAGCACACCTCTGACACCCCAGATGCACCTCACACTCCCCAGGCACACCTCTTACACTCCAGGCACACCCCTGACACCCCAAGTCCCTGACACCCCCAGGCACACCTCAGACACTGCTAGGTACACCCCAGACACCAGGCACACCCCAGACACTCCCCAAGCACACCTCTGACACTCCCACACCACACTCCCCAGGCACACCTGACACCCCAAGCACACCTCTACACTCCACGGCACACCGACACTCCCAGGCACACCTCTGACACTCCCAGGCACACCCCTGACAACCAGGCACACCTCAGACACCCCAGGCACACCTCTGACACTCCCAGGCACCTGACTGACATTCTGTTACACCCCTGACACCCCCAGGCACACCTCTGACACTCCCCAGGCACACCTGAGACACTCCCAGGTACACTTCTCACACTCCCAAGCACCCCTGACACCCCAGGTAGTCCTCTGTCACCCCTGATACATGTCTAACACCCCAGGCACACCTCACACCCCAGGCATATCACCGACACCCCAGGCACACCTCTGACACTCCCAGGCACACCTCTGACACCCAAGGTACACCTCTGACACTCCCCAGGCACACATCTGACACTCCAGCACTCTCTGACACCCCTGGTACACCACTGACACCATGTACACGTCCGACACTCCCAGATACACCTCTGACACTCCAAGACACAACCTCTGACACCCCAGGTACTCCACTGGCACTCCCTGGTAAACCCCTGACACCCCAGGCACACCTCCGACACTCCCTGCACACCTCTGACACCCCAGGCTCTCCACTGACACTCCCTGTACACCCCTGACACTCCCAGGCACACTTACACTCCCAGGCACACCCTGACACCCCAGGCACACTTCTCACACTCCCAGGCACATCTCTGACACTTGTGCACATCCCTGATAATTCCCAGGCACACTGACACCCCAGGCACACCCTCACACCCCAGGCACACTTCTACACCCCAGGTACACCCTCTGACACCCAGGCACACTCTCACACCCCCTGGCACCCCTGACACTCCAGGCACACGTCCAACACCCCAGATACACCTCTGACACTCCCAGGCACATCTCTGATACTCCCAGGCACAATCTTGACACCCCAGGTGCCACCCTGACTCTCCCAGGCACACCTCCGATACCCCAGGTGCACACCTCTGACACCCCAGCACACCTCTGACACCTCCCAGGTACCCTCTGTCACTCCCTGATACACCTCAAACACTCCCCAGGTGCACCGGTGACACTCCCCAGAAACACAGCTGACAGTGCCAGGTACACCTCAGACACTGCCAGGCATACCTCAGACACTGCCAGGTACACCTCAGACACTCCCTGGTGCCACCTCCTGACACTCCCAGGTACAACCTCTGACACTCCCAGGCACATCTCTGACACTCCCAGGCACACCTCCTGACACTCCCAGGCACACCTCTGACACTCCCAGGCACATCTCTGACACTCCCAGGCACTCCACTGACACTCCATGGCATACCCCCTGACACCCCAGGTACACCCTCTGACACTCCCAGGCACACCCCACACTCCCAGGCACACCTCACACCCCAGGCACACCCCTGACACTCCCAGGTACACCTCTGACACTCCCCAGGAACACTGACACTCCCAGGCACACTTAGACACTCAGGCACACCTTGACACTCCCAGGTATTCCACTGACACACACCTCTGACACTCCCAGGTACTCCACTGACACTCCCTTGTACACCCTGACACTCCCAGGCACACCCTCTGACACTCCCAGGTACACCCCAGACACTCCAGGTACACTTCTCACAGTCCCAGGCACACCTCCGACACTCCCCAGCACCCCAGACACCCCAGGCACACTTCAACCCCCAGGCACACTCCGACACTCCAGGCACACCTCTGACACCCCAGGTACACACTGCTGACACTCCCAGGCACACCTTGACACTCCCCAAGTATACCTTGACACTCCCAGGCACACCTCCGACACTCTTACGCACACTTTAAACACCCTGGCACACCCAAGCACTCCGGCACACCTCGGACACTCTGTACACATCTCTGACACCCCAGGCACACCTCTGACACCCCCAGGCACACCTCTGACACTCCCAGGCACATCTCTAACACTCCCAGGTACTCCACTGACACCCCTGGCATACCCCCTGATAATCCCCAGGCCACCTCTGACACCCCCAGGACACACCCCAGACACTCCCAGGCACACTCTCACACTCCCAGGCACCTCCGACACTCCCAGGCACACCCTGACACTCCCCAGGCACACCGCTGACACTCCCAGGTAAACCGCTGACACTCCAGCGCGAACACCGACACCCCAGGCTCTCCACTGACACTCCCTGGCACACCCCTGACACCCCAGGCACACTTCTGACACCCAGGCACACCCCTCTGACACTCCCAGGCACACTTCTCACACCCCAGGCACACTTACACTCCCCAGGCACACCTCTGACATCCAGATACACCCCTCACACTCCCAGGCACACTCTTACACTCCCCAGGCACACCTCTGACACCCCAAGGCACCTCTGACACCCCAGGCACACCCTCAGACACTGCCAGGTACACCCCAGACACTCCCAGGCACACCTCAGACACTCCCCAAGCACACCCTGACACTCCCCAGGCACACCTCCTGACACTCCCAGGCACACCTCGACACTCCCACACTTACACTCCCACGACACCTGCTAATTCCCAGGTACACCCCTGACACTCCCAGGCACACCTCTGACAATCCCAGGTACACCTCTGACACCCCAGGTCACACCTCTGACACTCCCAGGTACTGACTGACGACATTCCCTGTTACACCCCCTGACACTCCCAGGTAATCTCCTGACACCCCAGGCACACCAGACATTCCCAGGCACACACTCCTCACACTCCCAAGCACACCTCTGACACCCTAGTACCTCTGTCACTCCCTGATACATGCTCCAACACTCCCAGGCACACTTCTCACACTCCCAGGCATATATCAATGACACCCCAGGCACACCTCTGACACTCCCAGGTGCCACCCCTGACACTCTGAAGGTACACCCTGACACCCCAGGCACACATCTGACACTCCTAGTACCTCTGACACTCCCCTTTGGTACACCACTGACACTTATGCACACTGTCCGACACTCCCAGATACACTTGACACTAAGATACACTTGACACCAGGTACCTTAATTTCCCTCAAGCAATTCCTGGTAAACCCTTGACACTTCTAGGTACACCTCCCTATTGAATTTCAGGCACACTCTGACACTCCCAGGCCTCCACCTATACCCTGGCACACCCTGGGACACCCCAGGCACACTTTACACCCCAGGCACACCTCTGACACCCCAGGTACACCTCTCACACTCCCAGGCACATCTCTGACACTCCCCAGGCACATCTCTGATACTCCCAGGTACACCTCTGACACTCCCAGGCACATTCTCACACCCAGGCACACTTCTACACCCCAGGTACACCTCTGACACTCCCCAGGCACACTTCACACTCCCTGCACACCTCTGACACTCCCAGGCACACGCCCAACACTCCCAGATACAATTCCTGACACTCCCAGGTACATCTCTGATAATTGGTGTTTTGACACTCCCAGGTACACACCTCTGACTCTCCTGTACACCTCCGATTCTGGTGGTGTCATCTCTGACACTCCCATGTCTCTGGACACTCCTAGTACCCTCTGTCACCCCTGATACACCCTCAAACACCCCAGGCACCAGTGACACCCAGAAACACACTGACAGCCAGGTACACCTCACAGACACTGCCAGGCATACCCTGACACCGCCAGGCACACCTCAGACACCCAGGCACACCTGACACCCAAGGTGCACCCTGACACCCCAAGTGCACCTCTGACACTCCCCAGGCACACCTCAGACACCCTGCCAGGCACACCCCAGACACTCCCAGGCACACCTCAGACACCCCAGGCACACCTCTGACACCCCAGGCACACCTCCGACACTCCCAGGCACACCTTCGACACTCCTGCAGGCCACTTACACCCCACGCACACCTCCGACACCCCAGGCACACCTCTGACACTCCCAGGCACACCTCTGACACTCCCAGGCACACCTCTGACAATCCCAGGTACACCTCTGACACCCAGGCACACCTCTGACACTTCCAGGTATTCCACTGACACTCCCTGTACACCCCTGACACTCCCCAGGCACACCTCTGACACTCAGGTAACACCTGAGACACCAGGCACACCTCACACTCCCAGGTACACTCTGACACTCCTAGGTATTCTCTGACACTCCCTGGCACATCTCTGACACTCCCCAGGCACACACCTCACCACTCCCTGGAACACTCTGACACTCCCAGGCACACCTCTGACACTCCCAGGTACACTTTCAACATCCCCAGGTACTCCACTGGCATTCCCTGTACACCCCTGACACTGGTACACCCTGACACTCCCAGGTACACCCCA
>NW_024744766.1:0-11891 GCF_018991925.1 Homarus americanus
CTAGAGGAAATGGCCGCCGTGGATCGTTGTGTTGTGGGGGAAGAGGAGTGGAGTGTGAGGAACCTGGCTACTTTGTTAAGTCAGCTGGAGCAGTTGAGGAGAGAGATGGACGTGTTAAAGGGGGAGAACGAAGCCCTCAGGACTGAACTCCTTCAGCTAGGTGTCCTGGCTAGCAGGACACCTGCGAAGGAGGAACAGGCGTGGAGAGTGGTTCCTTCCAAGGGACTAAGATCAGACTCAGTAAAGCTGACCAGGGTGTGGAGTGCAGTAACCCCTACCAAGTGTTGGAGGAAGCTGGCGAGGAGGAGAGGAGGCAGGACGAGGAAGAGAAGAGGCAGGACGATGTGGTGCCAGGAGAGAAAGGGCAGTTGTTCAGACACTGCCCAGTGGTAAGGTCGTGGTAGTTGGGGATAGCCAGGTGAGGTTCTTAGATAGGACTTTTTGTGCAAGAGATAGGAAACGTAGGACTAGGGTTTTCCTGGGGTTGGGATAGGGCATGTAGCTCAGAAGATAGATAGGGTTTTGTCAGGGGAGGGGACCAATCCAGTAGTGTGTCTTAGTGTCGGAGGTAACGACATAGGAAAAGTTAGGAGTGAGGACAGTGCCGGATTAACCATGAGGCACTTGAGGCACTGGCCTCAGGCCCCCAAATCCAAACATTCTCGAAGTTGAAGCGTATAAAACATGAACTTCGTTCAACGATGTCCTAGCAACGTCTCAATTTTCTGTCTCTTATGAACATTGAATGTGTTATTTTGCAGAAGCTTAATATTGATGAAATCATTGATAAATTATGGTGTATTTTTTTTCTTGCTATATATATATATATATATATATATATATATATATATATATATATATATATATATATATATATATATATATATATATATATATATATATATATATATATATATATATATATATATATATATATATATATATCTTGAGGGTAGGGGGCCCCAAGTTGACCTGTGCCTCAGGCCCCTATTAAGCTTAATCCGGCCCTGAGTGAGGAACTTTTCAAGAGGTATAGGGAGGTGCTGGGGAAGGTTAGAGACAGGGGAGGGATCCCGATAGTATGTGGTGTCTTGCCTAGAAGGGGAGTTGGTCGTGAATGGCTATCCAGGGCAATTGCTATAAATTGCCGACTGGAAAAACATTCAGATTCAGGTTTGCCCCCGAGGGGTCTAGTTTATTGGGCACCCCCTTACATCCTGTGCAAGGTGAAGCGCAGAAGCGTTTACAGCGCCCAACAGGGAAGTATGAAAAGTTCATACTTGCCTTTATGACTCGTACATTAAGGGCGTAAAAGCCTGAAGGGTCATAGGTTCTGTCAAGTTACATAAAGTGAGAGAATGATGAGTGTGTGGGGGGAAAGTTCCCGGTACATTTTATCTGTTTATGGCAAAGAGTGGCAGGTCCCTAATAATGTCAAATGCCAGGCCTGTGACTAGGAGGAGGGATATCTGGTCTCGGAGTGGAAAAACATTGTGCAAGCAATGGTTGGGCATTCATAGATAACTGGCAACCATTCTATGGCAACGACTACCTGTACAGTCGTGAGGGAGTACACTTGTCTCGGGCGGGGGTAAAGACGTTGTCTGCATCCCTGGAGCGTGAAATTGTCACTCCAAACGGGGGGTTTCGCCAGTAGAGAGAGGTCGGGGTAAGTGGGAGTCAAAAAACAAGCAGGTCCTGGGGAGTAAAAGTGGTTACTCAGGACATGGGGTAAAACAGTACCAGGGAAGGGTAGGTTTAAATGTATACTGTACAAACAGTAGGAGCGTTAGAAATAAAATAGACTTGCTGAGAGCGGTTGTATGTACCGAGAATGTAGACATCATAGTAATCACCGAAACTTGGATGAACCTGGCGAGCAAGAACTTTTTATCAGAGTACCACATAGAAGGGTACAACCTTTTTCACAAGGACAGGGAAGGTAGGAAAGGGGGGAGGGTTTGCACTCTTCGTCAGGAATATATTAAAATGTTGTATTAATAATTCAATAAAGGGTGAAATAGGAGCCGAGTCTGTATGGGTAGAAATTGCGGAAGGAAGAGAAAAAACTAATTATGGGAGTTATTTACAGGCCCCCAAGTCTTGGGAAAGAAGCATCTCAGCCCATATGGCAGGAAATGAGTAGGGCAGCAAGATACAACAACCTGTGCGTTATGGGGGATTTAAACTTCAGAAATATTGACTGGGACAACATTGTAGGTGACTATGAATCTGAAGACTTCCTGCATGCAGTACAGAACATTTTTTTTTAAACAACTACCAGGTAATTACAGAACCTACTAGAGGCAACAATATATTAGACCTAGTATTAACAAATAAAGAAAATATTATCAGAGATATCACAGTAGGGGAAGAACTAGGGAACAGTGATCACAGAGAAATCAGGTTCACCCTAAATTGGGAAACGAAAAACAATGACAATATGGTCAGAGTGCCAAACTTTCGATTGGCGGATTATCAGGGGTTAAGAAGGTACCCAGGTGAGGTCACCTGGGAACAGTCAGGTCAGTCCCCAGTAGGAAAGGATGAGGTCACAGATGACACAACAATTGATCATGGCTATAATATATTTACTCGTATACTACATAAAGCACAAGAACAAAATATACCATACAGAAAAATTAAGTCAAATAAGACTGAGCCAAGGTGGATGACCAGAAAACTTAAACATGACATAGGAATAAAGAATGGAATTTATAAGAAATTAAAGGGAGGGGAGGAGCAGCTCAGAAATAGGTATAGTGAACTATCTAGGAAAGTTAAGAAAAATGTAAGGAAAACAAAGAGAGACTACGAAATCAGGATAACGAGAGAATCCAAGGCGAATCCCAAGGGATTTTTCCAGGTATATAGGACAAAGGATAAAGTTGGGCCTTTATAGATAGGGAGAGGGGAAGTGATCGATGACAGTGAGGAAATAAGCAAAGCATTGAACAGCTACTTTTTATCAGTTTTCACAGAAGAAATTCATGAGGAAATTCCAGAGGTGGAACTGATATTTAGGGGAAATGAAGAAGAGAAATTAAAGAATATCTCTATCAGAAAAGAGGATGTTCTTAAGAAGATAAATAAATTAAAGAAGACAAAATCCCCAGGGCCGGATGAAATTTTCCCTCGAGTTTTGAAAGAGTGTAAGGAACAGATTAGTGGACCCCTCGTAAATTTATTTACAAAATCATTATACATGGGAGTTGTGCCAGACTTGTGGAAACAGGCAAATGTAGTAACCATATTCAAAAAGGGAAACAGAGCATCAGCGTCAAACTACTGGCCGATTAGTTTGACGTCAGTAGTGGGGAAATTTCATGAATCAATTATAGCAAATATCATTCGATCGCATTTAGAGAAAAGCAAATTAATCTACGACTCTCAACATGGGTTTACAAAGGGAAAATCTTGTCTAACAAATCTGCTGACGTTTTTTAGGAAAGTCTTCGAGGTTTTAGATAATGATGATAATTACGATGCTATTTACTTGGACTTTAGCAAAGCGTTTGACAGAGTACCACATCAGAGGCTTCTTAGAAAAATTAAGGCTCATGGTATCGAGGGGAAAGTTTTAAATTGGATAAAATCGTGGCTCACTGATAGAACACAGAGGGTCAGTATAGATGGTGTGAAATCTGAGTGGGGCTGTGTAACCAGTGGGATTCCCCAGGGGTAAGTACTGGGCCCACTCTTGTTCATAATCTAAATAAACGATCTAGATACTGGGATCAGCAGTGACATAAGCAAGTTTGCGGATGACACCAAAATAGGGCGGCAGATTAATTCAAGGCAGGATACAAATGCACTACAGGAGGATTAAAATAAACTGCAGGAGTGGTCAGAAAATGGCAAATGGAATTCAACACCAGCAAGTGCAGCGTACTTAATATTGGTAAAACAAATACTGTCAACTTATACACTTTACAGCCTTAACAACATCAACCTAGAAAGGTCGACTTGTGAAAGAGACTTTGGGGTACTTGTAAGCCCAGACCTACGGCCTAGAAAACAGTGTGTTAATGTTCGAAATAAGGCAAACAGAGTATTAGGTTTTATATCTAGAAGTGTAAGTAATAAGAGTGCAGAGGTCTTATTGCAACTATATCTTGCGTTAGTCAGGCCGCACCTCGATAATGCGGTTCAGTTCTGGTGCCCTTATTATAGAATGGATATCAATTCACTGGAGTCGTTGCAGCGAACAATGACGAAAATTATTCCGGGACTTAGAAACCTTCCATATCAAGATAGGTCAAAGAAGCTAAACTTGCATTCCCTAGAACGACGAAGAGTGCGGGGAGATATGATAGAAGTATTTAAGTGGGTGAAAAGAATCAATAAAGGCGATATAGATAAAGTTCTTATAATATCCGAGCAGGATAGGACTCGTAGCAACGGATTTAAGTTGGATAAGTTTAGATTTAGGAGGGAGATAGGAAGGAACTGGTTCACAAATAGGGTGGTTGATGAGTGGAACAAGCTTAGCAACTTTGTAGTAAGTGTTGGAACGCTGGAGAGTTTCAAAAGGAGGCTAGATAGATTCATGGATGATAGAGAGTGGTAGTAACTCTCGACAGGAGCTGCCATGCACAGGCCAACCGGCCTATTGCAGACTCCTTATTTTCTTATGTTCTTATGTTCTCACCCTCCACCCCAGCCTCTACCTCACACTCCACCTCAGGCTCCACTTCACCCTCCACCCTAGCCTCCACCCCAGCCTCTACCTCAGCCTCCACTTCACCCTCCACCCCAGCCTCCACCTCACTCTCCATCCCAACCTCCACCTCACCCTCCACCTCACCACCCCAGCCTCCACCTCACCTTCCACTTCACCCTCCACCTCACCCTCCACCTCACCCTCCACCCCAGCCTCCACCTCACCTTCCACTTCACCCTCCACCTCACCCTCCACCTCACCCTCCACTTCACCCTCCACCTCACCCTCCACCTCACCCTCCACCTCACCCACCCCTCATCCCAGAGTCCAGGTTTTTCTTGCTTTTACTTGACCATGTGTGTGTGTGTGTGTTTTACAGCGTCTCTGACAACGGTAAGAGGTCACACTAGCCTCAACACTACCCAGCATTATTCAACACCAGATATTTCGATTATTTCTCCTGATGTGTTACTTGATGCTACTTGACGTCACTTGATGGCACCTCATGTTACTTCATGTCACTTGATGTCACTTGATGTTTTTTTATGTTACCTGATGTCACTTGACGTTACTTGATGTTACTTGATGTTAGTTGATGTCACTTAATATTACCCTATATTACTTAATTACTTGACTTCATTTGATGTTATTTGATGTTACTTGAGGTCACTTAACGTTACTTGATGTAAATTGATGTTATTCGCTGTCACATCACTAACTCACACTGTAGCGCCACGTGTTAATAAGTTTCACGTGTTTTCTGTTTATAACTACACGTAAACATGTAGGTCACACACACACATGCATACATACAGTACTACTATAAACGTATTCAGACTTAACAACATCGAACTAGAGAAGTCGACTTGTGAAAGAGACCTAGGGGTTCTCGAAAGTCCGGACCTTCAGCCTAGAAAACAGTGCGTTAATGTTCGAAATAAGGCAACCAGAGTATTGGGTTTTATATCTAGAAGTGTAAGTAATAAGGGTGCTTAGGTCATATTGCAATTATATCTTGTGCTAGTCAAGCCGCACCTCGACTATGCTATTCAGTTCTGGTGCCCTTATTATAGAATGGATATCAACTCACTGGAGTCGGTGCAGGAAGAATGACGAAATGATTCCGGAACTTAGAAACCTTCCCTATCAAGATAGATTAAAGAAACTGAACTTGCATTCCCTAGAAATACGAAGAGTGCGCGGAGATATGATGGAAGTATTTAAGTGGGTGAAAGGAATCAATAAAGGAGATATAGATAAAGTTCTTATAATATCCGAGCAGGATAGGATTCGGAGCAACGGATTTAAGTTAGATAAGTTTAGGTTTAGGAGGGAGATAGAAGGAAACTGGTTCACAAATAGGGTGGTGGACGAGTGGAACAAGCTTAGCAACTTTGTAGTAAGTGTTGGGACGCTGGAAAGTTTTAAAAGGAGGCTACATAGATTCATGGACGACAGAGGGTGGTTGTAACTCCCGACAGGAGCTGCCATGCACAGTCCAACCGGCCTATTGCAGACTCCTTATTTTCTTATGTTATGTTCTTATGTACCCTACACAGAGACACATCCTTACCTTTGTCCCGTTCTCTCTCTCTCTCTCTCTCTCTCTTTATCTCAGTTCGGTATGATATAATACAATCCAGCGATCTTCTGACAGGCGATTGTGGCTGAGCTAATGCTGTGTTGGTGGAGACAAGACGCAGATGGTTAACGTTGGTGTGAGTGAAGGAGGGGCGGAACTAGAACACAATCTGCATCTGGCGAAGGTTTTCCTCCAGGCTTATGAGGTTCATATTCGTCTACGCAAGTATCAAGTGTGAGTGTCAAAGGTGAGGTCGTCCACGGGTCAATCTCTCTCTCTCTACTCTCTCCTTCTCTCCATCTGGCGTTTGTGATGATGCCGGCGAGAGTGAGGGAGGGAAGGGTGAGAGAGGTATGGAGGTAGAGGGTGAGGTAGGGAAAGAGAGAGGTAAATAGGTAAGGAGGTAGAGAGCTAGCAAAGACAAGGTATACAGTAGAAGAGGAACAGCAAACACCACCGCCCCAGCATGATACCAACCTACGGCCTCCGAGACGATAAGAGACAGGACGCGACCAAGAGATAGGTAAGAATCACCACTGTCCCGAGATTTATTGTACAGTGTAATATGATACGTATAGAATCACACCTGTTATAGAATCACACCTGTTATAGAATCACACCTGTTATAGAATCACACCTGTTATAGAATCACACCTGTTATAGAATCACATCTGTTATAGAATCACACCTGTTATAGAATCACACCTGTTATAGAATCACATCTTCTATAGAATCACATCTGTTATAGAATCACACCTGTTATAGAATCACACCTGTTATAGAATCACACCTGTTTATAGAGTCACACCTGTTATAGAATCACACCTGTTATAGAATCACATCTTCTATAGAATCACATCTGTTATAGAATCACACCTGTTATAGAATCACACCTGTTATAGAATCACACCTGTTATAGAATCACACCTGTTATAGAATCACATCTTCTATAGAATCACATCTGTTATAGAATCACACCTGTTATAGAATCACACCTGTTATAGAATCACATGTTATAGAATCACATCTGTTATAGAATCACACCTGTTATAGAATCACACCTGTTATAGAATCACATCTTCCATAGAATCACATCTGTTATAGAATCACATCTGTTATAGAATCACACCTGTTATAGAATCACATCTGTTTATAGAATCACACCTGTTATAGAATCACACCTGTTATAGAATCATACCTGTTATAGAATCACACCTGTTATAGAATCACATCTTCTATAGAATCACATCTGTTATAGAATCACATCTGTTATAGAATCACACCTGTTATAGAATCACACCTGTTATAGAATCACACCTGTTATAGAATCACATCTGTTATAGAATCACATCTGTTATAGAATCACACCTGTTATAGAATAATACCCGTTTATAGAATAACACGTTATAGAATCACACCTGTTACAGAATCACACCTGTTATGGACTCACACCTGTTAGAGAATCACACCTGTTTATAGAATCACATCTTCTATAGAATCACATCTGTTATAGAATCACATCTGTTATAGAATTCACCTGTTATAGAATCACATCTGTTATAGAATCACATCTGTTATAGAATCACACCTGTTATAGAATAATACCCGTTTATAGAATAACACGTTATAGAATCACACCTGTTACAGAATCACACCTGTTATGGACTCACACCTGTAAGAGAATCACACCTGTTTATAGAATCACATCTGTTAGAGCAGTGGTTCTCAACCTTGTTTGCCCCATGCACCCCTTTCACCATATGTCAGAATGTCATTCCCCCCTCCTTTCCAAGATTGTCTGCCTCAAAAAGTGCATTCCAAATAATATGCATATAATACTGAAAATCCTTTATTTTTCCATATTAGTACATATACATTTACAATTTTACATGGATTATTTTTATAGTGGAGTTTTACAAATTAAATGCCAATTGAAAATGTTGATGGATTTATAAAACTTGAATAAAAGTAAAATAGTTTTTTTTTTATTTATAATGAATTACTTAACAGATCAAACTGAAGCATAATGCAATAAACAAAAAGTTCAATAGAATACCAGGATATTGTAAATTTGTAATTAATTTTATTCAGATGAAGATTACAGTCAATGAGAAACCTGTGATTGTTTTTTTCTTCGCCAATTCTGGGATACGCGGAGGAGTGCTTGAAAGGGCACAACGCAGGTCATTTTCTACCTCTAATCTACTACGTTGCTTCGTTTTAATTTGCAACAGAGTTGAAAAGCCTGACTCACAAAGATATGTCGACACAAACGGAAATAATGCACGGGTAGCTCTTTCTGCCACTTTTGGGTAGGAATCGCACATCAAGGGCCAAAATTCTGTGATTGATTTCTCATCGAACATATCTCTTGCTCCCGAATCAGTTTCCCCCCCCCCCTGAAAACCTGAATTCCCCCCTGGTTGAGAACCCCTGTGTTAGAGAATCACACCTGTTAGAAAATCACACCTGTAATTGAATCACACTTGTTTATGGACTCACACCTGTTAGAGCATCACACTTGTTAGATAATCACACCTGTTTATAGAATCACACCTGTTATAGAATCACAGGTGTTTACAGAATCAACTAATGGGGAGAGAGTGGTAGACGGGATGGGTGGGAGAACGGGGGTGGTTGGGTGAAGCCGACCAGGTCAAGAGTAGTGGGGGAGGGGTGGAGGGGTAGTCAGTAGAGGTGAGGGAGAGGAATGTAGGGGGGGGGAGGGGGAGGGTCAGGCAGAGAGAGAGAGAGAGAGAGAGAGAGAGACTATGCAACATATTTGATAATTATCTTGTTCAGTGGTTGTTTAGTTGTGTTGATATATGGTAGTGATGGTTATGTGGTGGTGGTGGTGTGACGTAGTGGTGGTAGGTGATGTGGTGGTAGTGGTGATATATGGTAGTGGTTGAT
Source organism: Homarus americanus (assembly GCF_018991925.1). Taxonomy (NCBI): domain Eukaryota; kingdom Metazoa; phylum Arthropoda; class Malacostraca; order Decapoda; family Nephropidae; genus Homarus; species Homarus americanus. The sequence continues at coordinate 9,159 of NW_024744766.1, forward strand.
TGTGATGGTGGTGGTTTTAGATGTGGTGGTAGGTAGTGTGGTGGTAGTGGTGATATGTTTAGTGGTAGTATGTGGTGGTGTTTATAGTGGTGGTAGGTGGTTCGGTGGTTGTGGTGATGTATAGTAATGGTGGTTGTGGTAGTTTTGGTGGTAAGTTTGTGATATATGGTACTGGTGATTGTGGTGTGTGGTTGTGATAGTTGTGGTGGTGGTGGTGGTAGGGTGTATTTGTGGTGGTATGACTGTGGAGGTATGTAGTGTAGTAGTAGTAGATGTGGGTACAGGTGATGGTACAGGTAATAAGTTACAGGTGATGGTACAGGTAATGAGTTACAGGTGATGGTACAGGTAATGAGTTACAGGTGATGGTACAGGTAATAAGTTACAGGTGATGGTACAGGTAATGAGTTACAGGTGATGGTACAGGTAATAAGTTACAGGTGATGGTACAGGTAATGAGTTACAGGTGAGTACAGGTAATAAGTTACAGGTGATGGTACAGGCGTAATGAGTTACAGGTATGCTGGTAATAAGGCAGGTGATGGTACAGGCATAGTTGCAGGTGATGGTACAGGTAATGAGTTGGCAGGTGATGGTACAGGTAATGAGTTAATGAGTTACAGGTGATGGTACAGGTAATGAGTTATGTGGTAATGATGGTACAGGTAATGAGTTACAGGTGATGGTACAGGTAATGAGTTACAGGTGATGGTACAGGTAATGAGTTACAGGTGATGGTACAGGTAATGAGTTACAGGTGATGGTACAGGTAATAAGTTACAGGTGATGGTACAGGTAATGAGTTACAGGTGAGTACAGGAAGAAACATCTGGGTTACAGGTGGGTACAGCCAACCTCACACACTGCACCTTTTCTCGCTCACACAGACTTGTGACATTCAACACAGAATTTATTTAAATAAATCTAATTCAGGTTTATTGAGTTGTAGGAATACAGTTGTAGTTTTTGTATGATTTTGTAATGTGGATCTCTCACTCTCCCTTACCCCTCTCTCTCTCACTCTCCCTTACCCCCCTCTCTTCCTCACCTTCCCTTGCCCCCTCTCTACCCTTACCCTCTCTCTCCCTCACCTTCCCACCCAAAACTCTCTCTCCTCCTTTCCCTTTCATTCCCCTCCTCCTCCTCCCTCCCCCCTCCTCCTCCTCTCCTCCTCCTCCTCCTCTCCAGTGATGCCATAATGGTAAACTGTGTCAAAGAGTTCAACTTTTTTTCACCAGATGATGATGATGATTCAGGGAGCTGTTGGTCCTCTCTTGATGATGAAGATGATGATGATGATGATAATTATAATGATGATGAATGATGATGATGATGATGATGATGATGAAGGTAATAACAACAACAACATGGTTCACTTAGTGTTGAGAGAAGCACTATTTGTGGGTCAGGAATAACACTCTGGCAGACAGCTCCGCACAGTGTCATTCTGAGGAAAACATGATATCTGGCAGACAGTGTGTGGGACTGTGTGCTAACGTTGGTAGTGCAGTATGTGTGTTAGATATGTTAACACTGGCAGTATGTATGTCAGGTGTGTGTGTGTGTGTGTGTGTACGAGTGTTGCTTGTTGTAATGTTGCAGGTAAAGTTACATCGTGCAGGTGTTGTGCTACAGGTGTTGGCAGTTGTTGATGTGTGGCAGGTGTTGTTGTGTGGCAGGTGTTGTTATTTTACAGGTGTTGGCAGGTGTAGGTTTAGAGATATTATATCATACTGTAATAGCGACTGATTGTTGATCTTGTGATATGCCCCCAACTCTCTCTCTCTCACACAGTCCGTCTCTCACACAACTCCTAAGAACCTAAATATGAAAACTACATTTACAATAAGGTCATTCCTATTACCTTCACGTGGATTACCTCAGCGTAATTCACTTTCAACCAATTACCATCACGAGAGAGGGGAAGTGTCCCTCTATGAAAAGTAAATGACTGATAATATTCTAATCACCTGTTAATGTAATTTTAGCTCATTGTATAAATTATCTTAAGAGTGTGTGTGTGTGTGTGTGTGTGTGTGTGTGTGTGTGTGTGTGTTGTGGCGACCTGTGGTGTAATGGTCAGCATGCTCGCCTCGCAATTGAGTGGTCCCAGGTTTACCCATCAGTAACTGGGAACCTGGACGTTAATCGATTTGCGGATCGTGTTCCGGGGTAATGGTTAGCCAGTGCAGTTGACGAGTTGTCCAATCTTCTCGGGCTATTCCTTGACACTGGGTCATGCAACTCGTTAACTCAGGGTGTAGTACAGCTTCTACACCTTAATAAAATCCAAATTCACGCCTCGGTGGCCCTAGGGCCGGCCATCCTCATACTCGAAGATGGCTATATTTTATATACGTGCTATGAGTGAGTATTTATCTATCTATGTATTAAACACACACACACACACACACACACACACACAGGTAAGCCATGTACACGTAACTACACCACGATTAACCCCCGCAACATTTCTCCCTTCAACACAACGCCACAAACTGCTGGGAATCTCTCAGACTTTCTGTCTGTCTGTCTGTAGCTTGAGACAAAGTAATTAATGATTATTCGTGTTTACATTAATATTAAGGATAATATTTTAACATTTTAGCAAATTATATCTCCATAACGGGTACTGTGCCACCATACTGACACCATACTAACACTACTGACACTAAACTGACATCATACTGAGACTATACTGACACCATACTGACAACACACTGACACTATAAT
>NW_024744767.1:0-9414 GCF_018991925.1 Homarus americanus
CGTAAACAAAGACGTGTTCACATCCAGCAGGTAATGTAAACACTGTACTGTATCTCACTCTTTGCTGTCAAGTGACAAATCTCTCACTGACTCTCGTATACAAATAATGATACTGAGATATAACGAAAATGGTTATATAGAGTCAAAATTAAAGCCAAATTCTTATTCTGCATTTCAGAGGATAACAAATTTTAAACAATTATGTACAGTACCTGTGTCGGACTCACACATATATTTAAAGTTAAGATTTAGGAGGTACAACGTAATAAAGAATGTGCACGTTAGACACAAACAAAATCAAACATGATCGAGAAAATTTTTATGTCCATCTCAAGTTTATATTTATAATAGCAAAAATTATAATAAAAATTATTAATAATTTCAATAATATCTTGGTAGATAATGCTTCCAAACAGTTATATCTTTACAGACGTTAAATTTAGCATTATAGTGAGCTAAAACTGGGTATTCTTAACATATATATGGAATTATTTGCGATATATCAATATTAATCGAACATTATGTTTGAGCCAATGGGCTGCAGGGAGGGTGGCCTGGCTTTACCGCCGCTAAAAAACCCGACGATTTCATGAACTGGGCAATTTGTATGAAGTAAACAATCATATCAAATTCACATAAGTAAAAATAAGTTTTACTACACATTTACAGCAAAACAATATAAATAATTAAAAAGAAGCATATTCTACAGGGTAAAGAAGATAGGTAACGCCAATTCAGATTTTTATTTATAAATAAACACATACAAAGATTCAGCAATGAATCCCTTTGGCCTTATTTAGAGCTTTTCTTTTCAAAACCCTTTTCTCATTATATTCTTTTTCAATACGAATTGCGACATCTAGAACGTGTCTCATTTGGTAGTTGCGACCAAAACAAGTTCGGGAGGGGGTGTGCCAGGGAGGGGAGGGAGGTGCTGACGAGGAAGACAGAATTCATTATTATCCTCTTTGGCCTCCATGTCGAAGAACCGAAGTGCAGGATTTCTTCTCCGCCGCCTTTCGTCGCATTGCTCCTCCTCCTCTTCTTCATCCGAAGAGCTTGACGTACTGTGAGATGAGAGCTCATACCCTTCAGGAGACCCTGATGAGTCCTCGTCATTGTATGATTCATCATGAGCGATAAAACTATCGGAGTTCTCATCGCTCCCCGACTCGTCGGAGTTCTCATCGCTCCCCGACTCGTCGGAGTTCTCATCGCTCCACGACTCGTCGGAGTTCTCATCGCTCCACGACTCGTCCTAGTCATTCCATTTTGCAGGAGAGCTTCCATCGTCACTTTCGCTGTCAGAAACAAGTCTACTGCGTTTTCTCAGCCCCAGCCGAGGGCAAGCCATTTCAATCAAACTTATTATTAAGTTAACGGTTACTGGTGCAGTAAATCTACTGTACAGTAGGTGTCAATTTTGTAGTAAGAGGTTATGTGGGTGAGGTGGTCAGGTTTGAATTTTCCTGTACAGTATGTGGGACAACTATACTGGTGTAGACGATGATAGTGTAGATTATAATAGTGCAGATGATGGTGTAGACATTGATGGTGTAGATGATGGTGTAGACGATGATAGTGTAGATTATGATAGTGCAGATGATGGTGTAGACATTGATAGTGTAGATGATGGTGTAGACGATGATAGTGTAGATGATGGTGTAGACGATGATAGTGTAGATGATGATAGTGTAGATGATGGTGTAGACGATGATAGTGTAGATGATGGTGTAGACGATGATAGTGAAGATTATGATAGTGTAGATGATGGTGTAGATGATGATAGTGTAGATGATGGTGTAGACGATGATAGTGTAGATGATGGTGTAGACGATGATAGTGTAGATGATGATAGTGTAGATGATGGTGTAGACGATGATAGTGTAGATGATGGTGTAGACGATGATAGTGAAGATGATGGTAGTGTAGATGATGGTGTAGATGATGATAGTGTAGATGATGGTGTAGACGATGATAGTGTAGATGATGGTGTAGACGATGATAGTGTAGATGATGGTGTAGACGATGATAGTGTAGATGATGGTGTAGACGATGATAGTGAAGATTATGATAGTGTAGATGATGGTGTAGACGATGATAGTGTAGATGGTGGTGTAGACGATGATAGTGTAGATGATGGTGTAGACGATGGTAGTGTAGATGATGGTGTAGATGATGATAGTGTAGATGATGGTGTAGACGATGATAGTGTAGATGATGGTGTAGACGATGATAGTGAAGATTATGGTGTAGAGTTGTAGACGACATATTCAATAAAAAACGCTTGAAATTTCACTTTACTTATGTGAATAACATGAAATAACAGCATAGTAATTAATAATAATAATAAATAAATATAATATTACTAATAATAAAGTATAATATAAATAACAATAAATCACAAGAATAAATTTGGATTGTTTTAGAATGATCAGTACCTTTAATATTACTTAATACAGCCACACCCCTGAGACACACCCAGAAAAAAAAAGAAAAAAAAGTTTAATATTGTGCACAGATGAACCACTACTAAAAATACCACCTCACCGTAAAACTAGGCTACACCAACACCAAACTGTAAGAGTGTGTGTGTGTGTGTGTGTCCTGGTGTGGTCCACTCCCATCAGTGACTGACCCTACACACACAACACAAGGAGTGTTGCTCCGTCATCACCTGCTGCTCCCTCAGGTGATGACTGTTCCAAGGTGTAAGTTACGAGGTTCTTCTCCCTCACTCTGGTAACTAGATCCCTGACTACCCCTTGACACGCCCCTCTCCTTCCCCTCCCCTCACTCTACCCCTTCTTGATGGATCCCTCCCTCCCTCGCTCTACCTTCATACACCCCTCAATAACTCCTTCACCCCCCTTGATAAACCCTCTCCTTTACTCTCCCTTCGCCAGGACCTCCCCTCTGCAAAATCACTGCCTCTAACCCCTTTCCTACAACACCCCCTCCTCCTCAACATTCTCCCACCTCCAAAATCACCCCTATCCCACACCCTCCTTCTCTCTACTCTTATTCCTCTCCCACCCTCCACAGACTGAGCGCCACCCCTCCCTCTTCTCCTCCACACGTAGAGCGCCACCCCTCCCTCCTTCCACACACTGAGCGCCACCCCTCCCTCCATACACTGAGGCGCCGCCCTCCCTTCCTCCCATACTGGCTCCCCCTCCCTCCCCCTCCACACACAGGCCGCCACCCCCCTCCCACTCCTTCCCACACACACAGGCCTGCCCTCACTCCCCTCCACACTGAGCGCCGCCCTCCCTCCCCTCCCACATGCAGGCACCCACCTCCCTCCCCTCCACACACACAGGCACCACCTCCCTCCTTCCCCCACACTGAGCGCCACCCCTCACTCCCTCCACACTGAGCGCCGCCCTCCCTCCCTCCACATACTGAGCGCCACCCCTCCCTCCTCCCCCTCCACACACAGAGCGCCACCCCTTCCTTCCTCCCTCCACACTGAGCACCACCCCTCCATCACCTCCACTACCAGAGTGTTTGGCTATACAGTACCATAAAGGCAGTGTTTATGTGACGTAACACCGGCGGCGGGAAGTGTATAGTTCAGACGGCTGTCAGACAGGTAGTTAGCCACGTAATTATGACCCCAATCACTCCTGGCCCCTACTGGAGTTGGTCCAGTACAAAGTTTGGCGAGGTAGGGGAAGGAAAAGGGGGAAGTTTTAACGAGGGATATACTTTGGCGTGACAGGATCTTTGTTGGGGGAAGAATCCCTAGGAAACTTTGGCCTAAACCTCGACAGACTTGGTTTAAACTTGCTGTGAGAGTTGCTGCTGGTGAAATAAACTAAAAGTGGACCGCCCACAACCTCGTAAAAGAATCTCAATAGTGTCGTCTTCCTCAACGCTATCATGAGCCATAATACTGCAGCTGTTAACGTCTTTAGTATCACATTACAATGATACTGCCACCTGGGAACACCAGTAAAAGGTTGATCGGCAGCAAAATAGTGCTGAACGACATTGTGATGGAGGTACTGTACAGTGTGTTTATAAATGCCCCTGTGGAAGTTACACATCCAAAACATAGGTCTGTACTCCATCATCTTCTGCACATAACAAAATGTTTCGCCACGTCCGTTGTGACGAGGACTTGTATAGAAGGCAATACGACCGTCAATGATGAGTTCTTGTATAACACCACAGCAGAACTAAGGACAATACCAGAGCGGACATGATGAAGAAAACAGTTATGTGTAGAAAATGATGGTGTACTTACTAATGCTTTGGATGTGTAACTTTCTCAAGGGACTCTCTTACCACAAACATCAAGAGACTTTTGTAAACACCTTGTATTATTTATTACCCAATATCGCTCTAAGTATTTCACAAGTGATGAGCGGCTTCTATAATTAATGATACCTGGTGGTAATAAGGGTTGTGAAGGCATATACTGAGATAAACCTTAACTTATCCAGTATACATACGACGGATGTCAAGGTGAGGTTAGGTTAGGTTAGGTTTTAATCAAGTCGTAACCAAACAATGTCTCGACTATTGTAACTTCCTTTGTCTGACAACATCTTTCAGCCCGCCAATTGTATTTAGTTATTTAACGCTTCATTTCCTCCCCTAACCTTGGTCATACACGACTTCCAACGGATGGCACTATAACGGTATACTGTACCTTCATTTCCGGAGGTTTAAAATCAAGAATCACTTGTTAACCTCTAAATTACACCTAACCCTACAAGATATATTCAATAGTTATACTGTACATATTACGGCAGTATTTAGGGTGCTGTACGTGTGAACGCTTCCCAAAAGGTAGTTTGAACCAACACCACTCAGCGTCGTTATATTCAATACACTCCACAACCACCACGGGAAATTTGAAGTTGTATTTTTTTTAACCCCGACTGAAAAACTCATCAAAACTTATTTTTTGTTTTTAATTTTTACAAAAGTTAGATGTGTGTTATTAGACACAGGCCACTCCCAGCACAATTTTTCCTCCCAGGACGAAAAAAAACTCGTTAACATAATGAATCATATTTATAGCTTCAGTTATCTCATAGTATTACAACAATCCTGGTAAATAAATGTTACTTAATCTTTATTATGTAAGGTATATGTTCAAAGCTATAATTTGTTATGATTCTTACAAGTCTGCCAGTGTCCTTGTTCATTCTGGGAAACAATAAAAGTGGCAGGCGGCGAGCGTGTTGACAAGGGCCAGCGCGGCGACCCACCACCCCCTGCAGCAGCCAACTGTTCTCACCAACAAAACCCAACAACACGCTCTACGGAAAATCTTATTAAAATCGTATTCTTTTGCGAGATTTAACGTAACACATAATACCAATATGATACATAACCTGTCATTCTGTAACTCTATCCTTCCTAGCCCTACGGGTTTAAATAGACCAACTACGGTTAGGTTAGGTTCCACACGTTCAGTTACAGTATGTAAAATTAATGTGGATTTAGTTACCGTTATTAATAATAGATCCGACTTCTACAGTTTAGTTAGGCTAGCAGTTAAGACTAATTTAATGAAGAAATTCAAGTTAAGTTACACTACCAATTACAACGTTACATTAGTTGAGGAAAATATTAACAAACTCAAAAGAAATTCTCCTTATGTTTTCCTTGTTACTTAAGAGAACAACCAGTGTTTAAACGCATTAACCTTTGACATACGACTGAACAAGCTCTGGTCTGGACATATCCTGTACCTCCACCACAACTACTGCTGGGTCACTATATACACTCCATAACGTAATAATATTTGTAAAACTCGTCGTAGTCTTTATTTACCCACGTTCAGTCCTCCACGACTAACCATCCACACAGTCGAGGGAATTTGTGACACTATCTGGGATCACGTAATGAAGTCAATTGTTACTCCGCTTTTGTCTGCAGGCTGTGTGTGTGTGTGTGTAATAATAATAATAAACGGTTTATTAATAGAGTTGCAGCCGGTGGCTGAAAATATACAAACTTACATTTGATTTAGACATAATGATATCTGTTGAATACATTTACAGGGCTGTACAGTACATAAATCAGGAGTTGTTTATTATTTTAACAAAAGATGGGATGGTGCTGTTCTTATATCTATCGGTGCGGGCTCTTATGGGCTGAATTTTGTTGTAGTGGCGGACTGCGCGAGGTGGGTGGGGGACTGCCGGTGGCAGGAGGTGGCGATGACGAGGATGGTGCAGTAGTCCACTGCCAAACCTTGCTGGTGCTTGGTGGTGGAGGTCACTGAGGGATGGCATTTCCAGGGTGGAGAGAGCGTTGATGTAGCCGGAATAGTCTGCGCCGAGCATGATTCTGAAGGCCCTTTTCTGTACCTTCTCTAGCCGACGTTGTTGGGTGGCGTTGAGAGAAGACGACCAGGCTGGTGACGCCTACGTTAGTTGTGTGTGTGTGTGTGTGTGTGTGTGTGTGTGTGTGTGTGTGTGTGTGTGTGTGTGTGTGTGTGTGTGTGTGTGTGTGTGTGCGCCAGGTAAAACAGTCTAAGTGGGTACCATTCATGTGTGAAATGTGTTATGTAAGGAAGAATAATTACCGATGTGTTGTGGTTTAGAGTGTGTGTGTGTGTGTGTGTGTGTGTGTGTGTGTGTGTGTGTGTGTGTGTGTGCACCAGGTGTCAGGGTTCTGTGGTATAGTGCTACAACCTTGGGAATACTGTTGCAGGCCATCATATGCAATTGATTATCCTTACGCCTTGCAACCACACGCCTGTATCTACCACGCCTGTATCTACCACACGCCTGTATCTGCCACACGCCCTGTATCACCACGCCCTGTATCTGCCACTCGCCCTGTATCCCCACCACACACGCCCTGTACCTGCACCCACACACGCCCTGTATCTGCCACACGACCTGTGCCACCACCACACGCCCTGTATCCTGCCACCGCCCTGAAACCATTACAGCGTACATGCTCTTCAACACAACGCCACCCTACCCCTACAACACCACGCCACCCTACCCCCTACAACCACCACGCCACCTACAACCACAATGCCACCCCGCCCTAAACCACCATGCCACCCCACACAAGCACCGCTATCCCACGCCCTGCAACCACCATACCCCACGCCCTACAAGCACCACATATCCCCGCCCTGCAACCACCACGCGCACCCCGCCCTACAACCACGCGCACCCGCCCTACAAGCACCACGCTATCCCACGCCCTACAACCACCACGCCACCCCACGCCCTACAACCATCACACGTCCACGCCCCTAACACTGCCCAAGCCATCAGCCACCTGCTGTTGGCTTGCACTGCCTGGCGGGGGTGAAGGTCTTTGATGGTGAGGACGGGAGGGGGGAAGGAAGAGGAAGAGGGGAGGAGGAGGGGGAAGGAGACGGGAGAGGAAGAAGGAAGGAGTAGGGAGAGGAGTGGGAAGGAGATGAAAGAGGAGGGGGAACGATATGGAAAAGGAGGAGGGAAGGATTGGGGAGAGGATGAGGGAAGGAGTTGCAAGAAGAGGGGAAAAAGAGATGGAAGAGGAGGGAGAAGGAGAAAGAAGAGGAGGGAAGATGGAAAAGGAGGGAAGTAGAAAGAAGAAGAGGGTGAAGGAGATGGAAGATGAGCAGGGAAGGAGAAGGAGGAGGAGGGAAGCAAAAGGAAGATGAAAGAAAGAGGAAGAAGAGGGAAAGATGAAAAATGACGATGTAATTAAAGACTAAAAGGAGAAGAAGCAGGATGGGATGGGAGAAGAAAAGAAGAAGAGGTGAGGGAAGAGGAGGAAGGAAGGATGATTAAACGAGGAAGAAAATGAGGAAGAGGAATAAGATGAACAGGAGGAGGACAGGCGGAAGGAATGAGGTAAAGATGGAAGGAGGAAATGAAGAATGAAAATGGAATAAAGAAGGAAGAGAGGCATAGGGTACTAGGGTAGCCTTTTCAACTCTCTCTCTCTCTCTCTCTCTCTCTCTCTCTCTCTCTCTCTCTCTCTCCCTGTTTCCCTTAATCTCTCTAAGCTGTTGTTTTTCTCAGCCCCGTACAAACATTATTATTCACACACACACACACACACACACACACACACACACACACACACACACACACACACACACACACACACACACACACACACACACACACACACTAAAAATAACACCTTAAACACATCACCTTATCACAAAAGAGAGAGAGAGAGAGAGAGAGAGAGAGAGAGAGAGAGAGAGAGAGAGAGAGAGAGAGAGAGAGAGAGAGAGAGAGAGTTTGTGATTATCTCTCGTCCCGGGAGAAAGGTGGCCCGGCAAATTACATTACCAAGATAAAAATAATGAAACTGTCAATAATAATTACCTTCACGTGACACAAACACGAAAACAATGATGGTCCACAATTGTATCTAATTACCCCATCCCCAACCTCCCCCCCTCCTCCTTACTCAACTCCCCACACACACACACACACGAGTACACTGGTAATATTTGACATGTACTGTAGCTGTGGTTGAATGTGTGTGATTGGCTCGTTGTGGTTGAATGTGTGTGATTGGCTCAAGGCTGACGAATGGCTGGGAAAACTGACGTGCTGACAATATTATTTCGTCCGGTATATAAGTAAACTTTCTTTCTCATCACCTGAACATTAGACACCCTAGCTTATTTCACCTGAAGATAAACGCTAACCAAATCAAGGTAGCGTTAGGGTGGTTAAATCATCAGGTGAAATAAACTAGAGTGTATAATCTTCAGGTGATCCGATATATACGTTTAGTTAATGTGTATGTATGATCAAATATTAATACGAACACATATACACATACATATAATCGATGACTATGTATACATAATTTCATTGTTTAAAGTCAGAAACCCCCCTCCCCACTACACCCCCTCCCTTCCCCCCTCCCCACTACACCCCCTCCCTTCCCCCCTCCCCACTACACCCCCTCCCTTCCCCCCTCCCCACTACACCCCCTCCCACTACACCCCCCCTCCCCACTACACCCCCCTCCCCCACTACGCCCCCCTCCCTCCTCCCCCCCACTACACCCCCCCACTACATCCCCCTCACCTCCCATACTCCCCCCTCCTATGGTTCAGAGACGCCACAATATAATTAAACAAGACAATGGGGGGAAACAAATGTAAGTCATCCAGAAAAAAATGAGAGTCGCCAGGGTGTATAAATCACTCCGAAGTTTTCACCCGTGCACGCCCACCAAGTCACGCCCCTGTACGCCCACCACCAGGCTTTCTTACAATCACCATGGCTTAACTGGATATATGAGAAATTTAAGTAGTTGAGCCATTGATAAACATTCACACAACCAGACAAACATTAACTGGATTGGAAAAAAAAAATCATTCATACTGATTTACGTGTGACAGATCCAACACAGTTCATATTAGATTTTAATCAATACCTTAGATAACTCATACCTCTAGAGTAATATACG
>NW_024744768.1:0-8851 GCF_018991925.1 Homarus americanus
CCGTCAGGTGCCGACGGAAGGTATCAGGACCCACCCACTGGGAAGGGCGTGGAATCCCCCCCATCCCCCTCCCCCATCCTCGCCCATCCTGGGAGGTGGAGAATGGCACCATCCGTCAGGCGCCGACGGAAGGTATCAGGACCCACCCACTGGTAAGGGCGTGAAACATCCCCCATCCCCATCCCCCATCCTCGCCCATCCTGGGAGGTGGAGAATGGCACCATCCGTCAGGCGCCGACGGAAGGTATCAGGACCCACCCACTGGGAAGGGCGTGGAAACCCCCCCATCCTCGCCCATCCTGGGAGGTGGAGAATGGCACCTGACCTCGCCTTGCCAGTATGGGTAATCACGACTAAACAAAAGAAGGGCGACTGTCAACAAATAGATCCTCAGCGATAACATTAAATATACCAAAGACCTGATAAAATAAAATAAAACAGCTGAAATATACAATATCAGCGGTAGAAGTAGTACAGTAACAGTACAAATTCCAATACCAGTAACAGCAACAGTAACAAAAGTAGTAGTAGTAGCTTTAGTAGTAACGATAATTGTACCTGATAACATAATGGCAGGTATTTCCGTAGATGCAAGTAAGAGTGTGTGTGTGTGTGTGTGTGTGTGTGTGTGTGTGAGAGAGAGATAGATAAAGGGATAACTCAGGTATCAATTGTCTACAAGAAGGTTATAACAAGAACAGTAACCTTATAATTTACCTATAATCTCAAGGTCAAAATAACTGAAAATAACCAAGAATAAAATAATAATCGCGTACATGCAAAACCTTCATTATCCTCAATAGACAGATACCAAGAGCAACAAGAGCTGGCGGTAATGATGGGACGCCTCGACCCAGGCCAGTAATCCAGGACAATAAACAGCAACAGATCGGCATAAACAAGGATGTATGAGGGTACGTGGTCGGGTTCCTCATCACAACACCCAAAACAAAAACTTTTATACAACTCCTCCCCCTCAATACCCGCCAGAGCAGAACACTTGCCAGCTTATAAAATGGAAATCATGGCGGTGTTATTTTTCATTTACTGACAGTTTATACAGTCCTGATGAGTGTATGTCTTCTTCAAGTGACTCCCCTTCAAAGGTGTGGAAGTGAAACAAGACCACCATCCCTCTCCCCATCTCTTGTACCCAGCTGTAAGACTTGTCGGTGTGTTGAGATGAACGCTGTGGATAATCTGGAAGTATTTACCCAGAAGCAACAAGTGACATTACGACCACCACTCCGGGATATATTAGGACAAACACATCACCCAGATGACATAGATAACGATGTAGAATTTGATGTAGCGAGCGTGCTAGTCGGACCAGGTAGGTAGGTAGGTAGGTGACCGCGTGTGGCCTGAAGTAAGAGGCGAAGATAATCCACTGTGGAATGTTATCATGGGAGGGAGAGAGAACATACTTGTCTCTAGACCTCCCAGCTGTATACACTACTGCAAATTACCTCTAATTATACACACACAACTTGAACAACTACAGCCCTCGTAAATACCGAATACTCGATATAATTATAGCAAATAAGAGGAGTGAGTTTCAAGGTGGAGGTTTAACTCACATGAAGTATGACTTGAGACTCTAACATCACGGCCGCCATGATAAGTTCTTTGTTAGATGACGCCTCGCCGTAACTCCTCCCCGTTACCACATACATCAACCAAACCACCAGTAAACTTTGCAAACTTCTACTGAACGGAATCTTTTGTCGTTACTGAAAGAAAGATGATTTTTTTTCTGTTAAGTGAATAATAAAATAACTAAAATAAGGAAACTTCTTTACTGATTTGACGTTTTTGCGCTTTTGTAGTTTTTTTTTGTACGCCCGCAGTAGTGCACCATCTCGACCCCGCTATCGTCAACAAACACGGGTTCACCTCCTCGTCTGTCGTCGTCACACGGGGTAGTTGTGTCTGCCAGCCTTCAGTGTCTCCACGTCCCTTACTCGTGAAAATATACTCCTTTAGATTACCTGAGCGTGTCATCGTCGCTGAGAAAGGTGTAGCGGAAGGAGGAGGGGCGTGCGAGTGCGTGCAGGGGCCAGAGGGCATCATGACTACTGAGAGAAAGACGTACGCTGGATGATCATGCTATGTCTCACTCCCTTAACACCACCCAATATATTTGAGCTAAGCGGCTACTGGCACTTATTAGTTCCTGCTTAATTAGCACGACTCTTATCCCCAGAACGAGTTAATGGGTGGTTTCTCCTCCGTGATGTATCATGGAGGAGAGGGTGAGGGTGGTGACCAGAGTGTGGGGGTCCAGGTGTGAGTGAGAGGCCCCCAGGCGGTGCAACCAATCCACTTCTGCGAGTGATTTGCCAGCCCATGGAAATGATTGGAGAGAAAGGGGATTTTAAGTAGAGGGAATTCTTCAAGCGACCTCAGCGAGAATAATGTAGTCGGGGTGAGGTGTGTTTATAACGAGGGCGGGAAAGTAACGTTTAATGAGGCTCTTAGTGTTGAGATCAAGCGTTTATGGTGGGGGGGAAATAAATGACGAGGAATAGTTAATCTCGTCGGGGATTGATTTCGACGTAATAATCCTCATTAAACGTCATAAATTCTTCCTCTAAAACCATCTCCCTGTTTTCTACTTCTACTGAACGGAATCTTTTGTCGTTACTGAAAGAAAGATGATTTTTTTTCTGTTAAGTGAATAATAAAATAACTAAAATAAGGAAACTTCTTTACTGATTTGCCGTTGAAATGTAATTAATTAAGGATTACCTTTGTGTAATTCGTAATGTATACCTGAGTGTATCTACCTGTTGTTTCTCACTTATTAGTCTTTTCGGATCACCTAAGATATCATTACCTAAGCTAACCTAACCTAAGCTATCCTAACCAACAGTAACTTAACCTAACCAAACTTAACATAACTTAGCCTAACCACAGGTCGCCACGCCCACCAGTCACCACCACAAATCACCACGTCTACCACATGTCACCACGCCCACCACAAATAACCACGCCCCCGAGTCACCATAAATCGCCACAAATCACCACGCTCACCTACAATTCACCACACCCTCTACAAACACCACGCCCACCACCAAGTCATCATGCCCATCACCGAGTCACCACGCCCACCGAGTCACCACCAACAATTCACCACGCCCACCAAGTCACCACCAACAATTCACCACGCCCACCAAGTCACCACCAACAATTCACCACGCCCACCAAGTCACCACCAACAATTCACCACGCCCACCAAGTCACCACCAACAATTCACCATCCCCCTCCACAAATCACCACGTGTCTTATTTCTGAACTGTTAAATTGTGGGCTTGAGAATGACCCAATGATTCTAATGGTTTGGTGTCCCGTTATTACCCACCGTGTCCTCAGCTTTAATAATATATCAGTTTCTTGTCTGTGTGTGGGTGGGTGTGGGTGGGTGTGGGTGTAGGTGGGGTGGGTGTGGGTTGGTGTGTGTGTGTGTGTGTTTCAGAGTTATCCCTACGCTGTCACTGCCTCACTCGACACTGTCACACACTCAACTGTTGTTGCCCTGCTCGACACTGCTTCACTGCCACACTCCAACACCGTCGCCGCCTCACCTGACACACTGTCACGCAACACTGTCACTGCCATACTGACACTTTCACTGCCACACTCAACACTGTCACTGCCTCATACTCGATTACCGTCACTACAACACTGTCACCGCCACACCTCGACACTGTCACTGCCACACTCAACACTGTCACTGCCACACTCAACACTGTCGCTGCCACACTCAACACTGTCACTGCCTCACTCGACACTGTCACTGCAACACTGTCACTGCCTCCCTCGACACTGTCACACTGAAGTCAAATTACCAATCAGGTAGTACAAGTGTCTATGCCAAATCAACTTGCTTATCAACCTAACCTAACCTAACCTAGCTTAACCTAATCCAACCTAACCTAACCCCCTCCATTCCTCTCCTCCCTCACTCCTTCATTAACACCAGAAAATTGTGACCCTCCTCCTCCTCCCTCTCCATCCTACCCCCCCCTCCCCCTTCCATCTTACCCTCCACCCCTACCCGCTGCTACCTTTTTTCCCCTCCCACCAGCCCAGCCTACCCTCCCTCCCTCCCTCCCTCCGTCCCTCCAACCCTTCACCCCTCACCTACCTTTTCTCCCTCCTCCCCTCCATCTACCCCCCCCTCTAACTTCCCTCTCTCCCTCCTCCATTCTCTCCGTGGACGGGTGTGTGTTTAGCGTCAAGAGGAACCCAAATGATATCGCGTGTTGAACATATGGTAGATGGTCCTCTCCAGCCCGTAGATGGTGAAATGTTCCTGGGAGTGTCACCATCACTACCATTATCACCATCACTACCATCATAATCACCATCACTATCATCACTACATCATCACTACCATCATCATCATCTAATCTAATCTACCCTAACGTAACCTAACCTTAACCAACCTAGCTTAACGTAACGTAACGAAACGTAACGTAACGAAACGTAACCTAACCTAACCTTACCCCCCCCCCGCAGGTGCTAAGTAATGACCTTCCAGCCTTACTATCCATTAATTAGCCCACCAGGTAGCGACATACACACCTCGTAATTACTACCTGCGTGAAGGTAAACCATAATTAAAATTCTCCAGCATGTAATTACTAATGGCCAATTATGTGTCAAACCAGTGCTGCTGACAAGTGATTATTACTATCATCACTCCTACAACGTCTTCTGTCAGGCAATGTTGGTACACTCACTCTCTCAATTGCTTGTTAGGTTTGAGTTGTTAATGAATCTCTAACTAACATTTGCTAACTAACTACGGATTCTCTCAACTGCTTGTTATTCTTGAATTTCTAACTACCAATTGCGAACAAACTACTACTACTACTACTCTCTCGATTGCTTGTTAGGTTTGAGTTGTTAATTAATCTCTAACTACCATTTGCTAGCCTAACCACGGATTCATCACATGAAAAAAAACATGATTAAATCACTATAATAACAGCAATAACCTAACCTAACCTAAGCTAACCCAACCCAACCCAACCCAACCTTGACCTAATTAATTCCTATTACCTTTTGTAACGATAAAATCTGTATCGCATAAGCCGATTTAATCTCACACAAACAACGTAAATTTAATAGCGATAATTAATCGGCCACAAAAATAAACAGATTTAACCCGATAAAAATATGTTAATAAAAGTTGATAAATGAAACAAAGCGTAAAAGAGAGAGAGAGAGCTAGCGAAAGTGAGAGAGACAATTAGAGAAAGAAAAGAAAGAAAGACAGAAAAGGCCCAAAACCCATGACCTGCGTAGCGTGCAAATAAATCGTCTTTCCCGTCATCATCTCTTCTTTACATGAAATTGGTATTTGTTGTTGTCGAGATATTGTTCAGGCGAGACAGCTGGAAACGGTAATTATCAGCCTTTTTGTGACTGTGGCTCTCTGACTGCTAGGATGAAAGACCCAACCAGCTAGCACCACCCCCCCCCCTCCTCCTCCCCCCTCTCTCTCTCCCTCCCGAGCACCTCCACACATACAAGGGGGGGGGGGGAAGAGAGGAGGGAAGAAAGTAGAAGTGAGGGAAGGAAGAGGGAGAGACGAAGAGAGGAGGAAGGAAGGAAGGAGAGGGAAGTAGGAGGAGGGGGAGGGAATTCCGAGTCACTGTCCCCCCCTCGCGATACTGTAATTAAACTCGAAGGGTAAACTAAACTATAAGCTGCCGTCTTTGTAACACTGTGTGATGAGTGAACGAAAAGATCAAATAAATAAAATAAATAAAAATATACAGGTGTGTGATATATGATGATGATGATGATGATGGTGATGATGATGATGATGATGATGATGATGATGATGATGATGGTGATAGTGATGATGATAATGATTATGGTGGTGATGATGATGATGATGATGATTATGATGGTGATGTAGAGGAGGAGGATGAGTGATGGAGGATGGAGGAGGGAGGTGATGGAGGAGGAGGAGGATGGAGGAGGATGGGAGGAGGATGGTGGAGGAGGAGGGAGGAGGGAGGATGGAGATGGAGTGATGATGAGGGAGGAGGAGGATGAGGAGGAGGAGGAGGAGGAGGGAGGAGGAGGATGTGGAGGAGGAGGAGGAGGAGGAGGGAGGAGGAGGAGGAGGAGGAGGAGGAGGAGGGATGGAGGAGGAGGAGTGGAGGAGGAGGAGGAGGAGGGAGGAAAGGAGGAGGAGGAGGAGGAGGAGGATGAGGAGTGGAGGTAGGGAGTGAGGAGATAGAGGAGGAGGAGGAGGATGAGGAGTGGAGTGGTGGGAGGATGAGTAGGAGGAGGAGGAGGAGGAGGAGGAGGGGATGGAGGAGGAGGATAGGAGGAGGAGGGGAGGATGATGAGTGAGGAGGAGGGAGGAGGGAGGAGGATGATGATAGTGATGATGATGATGATGGTAGTGATGATGATGATGATGATAATAGTGGTGATGATGATAGTGATGATGATGATGATAGTGATGATGATGATGATGATAGTGATGATGATGATGAGGATAGTGATGATGATGATGATGATGATAGTGATGATGATGCTAGTGATGATGATGATAGTGGTGATGATGATGGATGATGATGATGGTGATGATGATGGTGATGATGATGATAGTAATGATGATGATGATGATGATAGTGATGATGATGATGATGATGATGATGATGATGATGATGTTGGTGATGATGATGATAATGATTATGGTGATGATGATGATGATGATGGTGATGATGATGATGATGATGATGATGATGAAAAACAAGAAGAAAAACAAAATGAAGATCCAAAAGAAAAACAAAAAGAAACAAAAAATGAAAATCAAAACACACATCTAATCCTATATATATAAATATATACTTTAGAATATAAAAATTTCCTCAATGTAAATTTATTCTTTAAAAAAATAATCCCCATTTTCTTAGAAACCTTCGAATAATTATTTTTCCTTCAGTTATAATCTCTTAATAAACGATGTAAATAAAGTTAAATATTTATTTCTTCATAATTAACACTAAATAACGCACCAATACCGTATCCTATCACACTGTAAGGTTTATTTTAGAACAAATTTTTAATCTGTTTACGTTTTGTGGAATATATCTCCCTCCCCCCCCCCGCCTGTTTTGGTCTTGTATACAGCGGGTTATTAACGTGTATCATACAAGCTTTGATCTTAGTGATAACAGGTGACCAGAGAAGCAATAAATGTTGTTAAAAATGATCAATGATAAAAGTAGGAAATTCGAGTCTATTGTTTTTATTGTGTGTGTCCTTATACATACATACATATACTTTATCCCTCTCATGTACTCAGTGCCAAGATGACCTGACCTCAAGAATCCATTATTCACCTCATTATAATTAGGTCAAGGTTAATTAAGACCAACATCCACACAGGTAAGTTAATGAGAGTTAATGAGATCGACTCCTATCTGTTGATTATGGTAAATAAATAATGTCCTAACTGGTTAATGCCCTAATTTGCATTTCTACCTGAAGATGTGAGAAAGTATATAACTGATTCTCTTAATAACGACACAAAGGTGGATTCTAAGAGGTCAATGAACACAAGCTACACCTTAATTAGACAGGTGAGAATATATATCTACCTGTGTTACCTTTATGAATGGTTAATGGGGTTAATATCGAATAGAAAAAAACCCAAAAGGAATCGTTGTCATTATTCCTAGTTAATGGTAAAATAAACGTACAATTCTTGGAGATAATATTGACAAAGAGAATGAAACTATCTCTCAAGTGGTTATAAAAGAGAGATAAGATTCTAGTCAGTATCTCGCTCTCTTTAAATGAATAATGTCTCTCATAAGCAAGACATGAATCAGACGTAACTACCCTGTGATGACATTAACAAGCGATAATTAACTCCGGGTAGCCAAGTCTTTTTCTTAAATATATATATCAATCAAGTACTGTTTTAGTACTTGAACGACAGAAGACTTAATTTTAAGGTATAATTGAGCTCTTATTATGTCTAACTTATTTCTATAAACTTACACATTATTATATACAGTACATAATTATTTTATTTTTACTATTTAATTTAACTCCTCATTTAACTCTATCCTAATCAACAATAATTAACTCATATATTCTTATTAATTATCAAGCAATCATCATTTTAAAATTATATTGTTAATTAAAACTGAAACATAAACACAAATTAAGGACATACAAACATACGCTTATCTTAGTGTAAACATAACAAGTTCCCATGTTGAAGAATTACACCGACATCAGAGACCATGTTAAAAAGCCTAAAATATTTTAAATACGATCATTAATTCCTATAATTAGTTAAGAGTAATAATTAGCTTTATATGTGGAGAATAAAAGTATATTGTAGAGTGTTCCTTGGTCATTACTTTACCAATAGGTGTTGGGTATATGTGAGTGGAGGGCGGGCAGGCAGAGTAAGTGAAACGTGGCAGCCTGGGACCGTAGAGTTTTATAGCCTGGGTCCCGGGATGGGTGATGCATCTCTCTCTCTCTCTCTCCTTGTACGTGTGTTTGTGTGTGTGTGTGTATGTGACGTCCAAGGACAGTCTTAGTACCTAATTATGTATCCAGTTAAAGACTTGAGGAATAAGACCACGGGATTACTACCACTACTACCACCACCACCACCTTCCCTCTCCCAAAGACTACCACCACCTCAACCAAATACTACCACTACCACCTCCTTCTCTCAACCATCCCTCGGCTAATCCCTAAGTAATTTCCTACATTACCCAGTTACCACGAGTAAATTTGGTAATGTTTTAGTTTAAAGTATTAAGTAAGATCTTCTATCATTTGCTTTTTTCA
>NW_024744769.1:0-9587 GCF_018991925.1 Homarus americanus
CTCAGTCACAGCTCTGACCACCACTCAGCCTACTGCACCTCTAGTCACAGCTCTGACCACCACTTCTACAACACCCTGTCACATCTCACCACCACTCGCCTACAACTATCCCAGACAATCTCTGACCACCACTTGCCTGCAGCACTCCTAGTCACAGGTCACACCACCACCGCCTACAACACCCAACTCACAGCTCACGCCACTCTGCCTACAACACCCTGAGTCACAGCTCTGACCACCACTCGCCTACAGCATTCCAAGTCACAGCTCACCACCTCAAGCCTACAACACCCCCAACACGGCTCACCACCACCTTGCGCCACAACACTGCCAGTAACGGCTCTCACCACAACTCGCCTACATAACTTCAAGTCACAGCTCTCACCACCACTCGCCTACAAGACTCCTAGTCACAGTCTCACCACCTCTCGCCTACAATATCCTAGTCGTAGCTCTCACCACCGCCCGCCTACAACACTCCTAATCACATCTCTCACCACCACTGGCTTACAACACTCTTAGTCACAGCTCTCACCAGCACCGCCACAACACTCCCAGTCACAGCTCACCAACACTCGCTACAACAATCCAAGCTCTCTCACCACCACCACACCCCAGTGACAACTCACCACTACTCGCCAACAAAACTCTCAGTCACAGCTCTGCCCACCACCGCCTACAGCACTCCTAGTCACAGCTCTGACCACCACTCTCTTTCAACACTTCTAGTCAATCTCCTCACAAACCAATCGCTCACAACTTCCTCTGTCACATTCTGACCACCACTCTGCCTACAGCACTTTTGTCACAGTCTCACCAGCACTTCCGCCTACAACACTCCCAGTCACAGCTCTCACCACCACTTGCCTACAACACTCCTAGTCACAGCTTCACCACCACCGCCTACAGCACTCCCAATCACATCTCTGACCACCACTCGCCTACTACTTCCCAGTCACATCTCTGACCATCACCGCCTACAGCATTTCAAGTCACAGTTCTCACTACCACACGTGTCAACACCTCCCAGTCACGGCTCACCACCACTCACCTACAACACTCCCAGTCACAGCTCACCACCTTCGCCTCACAACACTCCCAGTCGAGGCTCACCACCACTACTACACTCCTACTCACAGCCTCACCACCACTCGCCACAAAAATTTTAGTCACAGCTCTCATCAGCACTCGCCTACACACCCTAGTCACAGCTCACCACCACTCGCCTACAACACTCCAGTCACAGCTCTCACCACCACTCGCCTCACAACACTCACACTCCCAGCTCTCACCACCACTGGCCTACAATCCCAATCACAGCTCTCACTACCACTCGCCTACAACACTCCCAGTTACCGCCTCACCACCACCTCGCTTTCAACACTCCCAGTCACGGCTCTCACCACCAATCGCCTTCAACACTCACAGTCACAGCTCACTCACTACCTGCCAACAAAATCTCAGTCACAGCTCTGACCACCACTCTCCCCTACAGCAATCCTAGTCACAGCTCTCACCACCACCGCCACAACACTTTTAGTCAAGTCTCTCACCACAACTCGCCTACAACACTCCCAGTCACAGCCTCACCATCACTCGCCTACAACAACCAAGTCACTGCTCTCACCACCACTCGCCTAATACACCCTACTCCACAACTCTCACCACTACTGCCAACAAAACTCTCAGTCACAGCTATGCCCACCACTCTACAGCCCTCCTAGTCACAGCTCTGACCACCCACTCTCTTACAACACTCCTAGTCACATCTTCACCACCATTCCGCTACAAATCTCCCAGTCACATCTCTGACCACCACTTGCCCACAGCACTCTTAGTCACAGCTCACCAGCACTGCCACAAAACTCAGTCACAGCCCTCACCACCACTTTCCTACAGCACTCCCAGTCACATCTCTGAGCACCACTCGCCACAACTCCTCCCAGTCACATCTCTGACCACCACTCGCCTACAGCACTCCCCATCACAGCTCTAACCACCACCTCGCCTACAACACTCCCAGTCACAGATCTCACCACCACCGCCTACTACATCCTAGTCACAGCTGTCACCACTACTGCATAAAACACTCTTAGTCACAGCCTCAACAGCACTCCTATACCTAGTCAAGTCTCACCACCACTCGCCACAACACTCCCAATCACAGCTTCACCACCACTCGCCTACAACACTCCCAGTCACATCTCACCACCTCGCCTACAAAACTCCCAGTCACAGCTCTCACCACCTCTCGCCACAACACTCCCAGGTCACAGCTCAACAGCACTTCCTATAACACTCCTAGTCACAGCTCACCACCCACTCGCCTACAACACTCCCATCACAGCTCACCACCTCTCGCCTAAAAACTCCCAGTCACAGCTCACCACCACTGGCCTACAGCACTGCCAGTCACGGCTCTCACCACCACTCGCCTAGAAAACTCCTAGTCACTGCTCTCACCAGCACTCCGCCTACAACACTCCCAGTCACACCTCTCACCATCTCTCGCCTACCACACTTCCAGTCGCAGTCTCACCACCACTCGCCTACAACACTCCCAAGTCACAGCCTCACCATCACCGCCTACAGCACTCCCAGTCACATCTCTGACCAACCACTCGCCTACAACTCTCCCAGTCACATCTCTGACCACCACTCGCCTACTACACTCCTAGTCACAGCTGTCACCACCACTCGCATAAAACACTCTTAGTCACAGCTCTCAACAGCACTCTCCTGGCACACTCCAAGTCACAGCTCTCACTACCACACGTGTACAACACTCCTAGTCACGGCTCTCACCACCACTCGCCTATAACACTCCCAGTCACAGCTCTCACCACCTCTCGCCTACAACACTCCCAGTCACAGCTCTCACCACCACTCGCCTACAACACTCCCAGTCACAGCTCTCACCACCACTCGCCTACAAATACCTTTTAGTCACAGCTCTCATCAGCATTCGCCTACAACACTCCCAGTCACAGCTCTCACCACCACTCGCCTACAACACTCCCAGTCACAGCTCTCACCACCACTCCCCTACAACACACACAGTCTCAGCTCTCACCACCACTGGCCTACAACAATCCCAATCACAGCTCTCACTTCCACTCGCCTACAACACTCCCAGATACCGCTCTCACCACCACTCGCTTTCAACACTCCCAGTCACAGCTCTCACCACCTCCTACAACACCCCAGTCACAAGTCTCACCACCACTCGCCTTCAACACTCCTAGTCAGAGCTCTCACCACCACTCGCCTGCAAACAATCCCCAGCAGTCGTTGCTCTTACCACCACTCGCCCACAACACTCTTAGTCACAGTTCTACCACCACTGCCTACAACACCCTGTACCAGCTCTCACCACCACTCGCCTACAACACTCCCAGTCACAGCTCTCACCACCACTCGCCTACAACAATCCCAGTCACTGCTCTCACCACCACTCGCCTACTACACTCCCAGTTATAACTCTCACCACTACTCGCCAACAAAATTCTCACTCACAGCTCTCTCCACCACTTGCCTACAGCACTCCTAGTCACAGCTCTGACCACCACTCTCTTACAACACTCCTAGTCACATCTCTCACCACCATTCGCCTACAACTCTCCCAGTCACATCTCTGACCACCACTTGCCTACAGCACTTTTAGTCACAGCTCTCACCAGCACTCGCCTACAACACTCCCAGTCACAGCTCTCACCACCTCTCGCCTACAACACTCCTAGTCACAGCTCTCACCACCACTCGCCTACAATTCTCCCAGTCACATCTCTGATCACCACACGCCTACAGCACTCCCAGTCACAGCTCTCACCACCACTCGCTTACAAAACTCCCAGTCACAGCTCTCGCTACCACACGTGTACAACACTCCCAGTCACGGCTCTCACCACCACTCGCCTACAGCACTGCCAGTCACGGCTCTCACCACCACTCGCCTACAAAACTCCTAGTCACACCTCTCACCACCTCTCGCCTACCACACTCCGAGTCGCAGCTCTCACCACCATTCGCCTACAACACTCTTAGAAACAGCTCCCACCACCACTCGCATACAACACCTTTAGTCACAGCTCTCACCAACACTCGCCTACAACACTCCCAGTCACAGCTCTCACCACCACTCGCTTATAACACTCCCAGTCACACCTCTCATCACCACTCGCCTACAACTCTCACAGTCACATCTCTGACCAATACTCGTCAACAACACACTCAGTCACAGCTCTGACCACCACTAGCCTACCGCACTCCTAGTCACAGCTCTGACCACCACTCTCTTACAACACTCCTAGTCACATCTCTCACCACCACTCGCCTACAACTATCCCAGTCACATCTATGACCACCACTTGCCTGCAGCACTCCTAGCCACAGCTCACACCACTACTCGCCTACAACACTCCAACTCACAGCTCTCACCACAACTCGCCTGCAACACTCCCAGTCACAGCTCTGACCACCACTCGCCTACAGCAATCCAAGTCACAGCTCTCACCACCTCAAGCCTACAACACTCCCAATTACGGCTCTGACCACCACTTGCCTACAACACTGCCAGTAACGGCTCTCACCACAACTCTCCTACAAAACTCCAAGTCACAGCTCTCACCACCACTCGCCTACAACATTCCTAGTCAGAGCTCTCACCACCACTCACCTACAACAATCCCAGTCACTGCTCTCACCACCACTCGCCTAGAGCATTCCAAGTCACAGCTCTCACCACCTCAAGCATACAACACTCCTAATTACGGCTCTCACCACCACTTGCCTACAACACTGCCAGTAACGGCTCTCACCACAACTCTCCTACAAACCTCCAAGTCACAGCTCTCACCACCACTCCCCTACAACACTCCTAGTCACAGCTCTCACCACCACCCGCCTACAACACTCCTAGTCACAGCTCTCACCACCACTCACTTACAACACTCTTAGGCACAGATCTCACCAGCACTCGCCTAATACACTCCCAGTCACAGCTCTCACCATCACTCGCCTACAACAATCCAAGTCACTGCTCTCACCACCACTCGCCTAATACACTCCCATATACAACTCTCACCACTACTCGCCAACAAAACTCTCAGTCACAGCTCTGCCCACCACTCGCCTACAGCCCTCCTAGTCACAGCTCTGACCACCACTCTCTTACAACACTCCTAGTCACATCTCTCACCACCATTCGCCTACAATCCTCCCAGCGTCACATCTCTGACCACCACTTGCCCACAGCACTCTTAGTCACAGCTCACCTCACCACTTTCCTACAGCACTCCCAGTCACAGCTCTAACCACCACCGCCACAACACTCCTAGTCACAGCTCCACCACCACTCGCCTACACTCCTTAGTCACAGCTGTCACCACCACTCGCTTACAACACTCTTAGTCACAGCTCTCAACAGCACTCTCCTATAACACTCCCAGTCACAGCCTCTACACCACCACCCGCCTACAACACTCCCAATCAAGCTCTCACCACCATTCGCCTACAACTCTCCCTGTCACATCTCTGACCACCACTTGCCTACAGCACTCTTAGTCACAGCTCTCACCACCACCCGCCTACAACACTCCTAGTCACATCTCTCACCACCACTGGCTTACAACACTCCTAGTCACAGCTTTCACCACCACTCGCCTACAGCACTCTCAGTCATATCTCTGACCACCACTCGCCTACAACTCTCCCAGTCACATCTCTGACCACCACTCGCCTACAGCATTCCAAGTCACAGTTCTCACTACCACACGTGTACAACACTCCTACTCACAGCTCTTACCACCACTCGCCTACAACACTTTTAGTCACAGCTCTCACCACCTCTCGCCTACAACACTCCCAGTCGCAGCTCTCACCACCACTACGCCTACTACACTCCTACTCACAGCTCTCACCACCACTCGCCACCACAACACTTTTTAGTCACGCTCCTCATCAGCACTCGCCTACAATACTCCCAGTCCACAGCTCTCACCACCACTCGCCTACAACACTCCCAGTCACAGCTCTCACCACCACTCGCCTACAACACTCACAGTCTCAGCTCTCACCACCACTGGCCTACAACAATCCTAATCACAGCTCTCACTACCACTCGCCTACAACACTCCCAGTTACCGCTCTCACCACCACTCGCTTTCAACACTCCCAGTCACGGCTTTCACCACCAATCGCCTTCAACACTCACAGTCACAGCTCTCACCACTACTCGCCAACAAAACTCTCAGTCACAGCTCTGACCACCACTCTCCTACAGCAATCCTAGTCACAGCTCTCACTACCACTCACCTACAACACTCTTAGTCACAGTTCTCACCACCGCTCGCCTACAACACTCCTAGTCACAGCTCTCACCACCACTCGAAAACAGCACTCCTAGTCACAGCTCTCTCCACCACTCACCTACTACTCTCCCAGTCACATCTCTGACCACCACTCGCTTACAGAACTCTCAGTCACAGCGCTCACCACCACTCGCCTACAACACTCTTAGTCAAAGCTCTCACCATCACTCGCCTACAACAATCCAAGTCACTGCTCTCACCACCACTCGCCTAATACACTCCCATACACAACTCTCACCACTACTCGCCAACAAAACTCTCAGTCACAGCTATGCCCACCACGAGCCTACAGCCCTCCTAGTCACAGCTCTGACCACCACTCTCTTACAACACTCCTAGTCACATCACTCACCACCATTCGCCTACAACTCTCCCAGTCACATCTCTGACCACCACTTGCCCACAGCACTCTTAGTCACAGCTCTCACCAGCACTCGCCTACAACACTCCCAGTCACAGCCCTCACCGCGACTCGCCTACAACACTCCTAGTCACAGCTCTCACCACCACTTTCCTACAGCACTCCCAGTCACATCTCTGACCAACCACTCGCCTACAACTCTCCCAGTCACATCTCTGACCTGCTCTTCTAGCACTCCCAGTCCACAGCTCTAACCACCACTCGCCTACAACCTCCCAGTCTGGGTCTCACCACCACTCTTTCACTACCTCCTATTCACAGCTGTCACCACCACTCGCATAAAAACACTCTTAGTCACAGCTCTCGGCAGCACTCTCTATAACACTCCAGTCCCCAGCTCCTCACCACCACTCGCCTACAACCTCCCAATCACAGCTCTCTACCACTCGCCTACAACACTCCTAGTCCCTGGCTATCACCCACCTCTCTCCTACTGCTTACTCCCAGTCGCAGCTCTCACCAGCACTCGCCTACAACCTCCCAGTCCTGGCCTCTCACCACCACTCGCCTACAGCACTCCCAGTCACAGCTCTCACCACCTCTCGCCTAAAACACTCCCAGTCACAGCTCTCACCACCACTGGCCTACAGCACTGCCAGTCACGGCTCTCACCACCACTCGCCTAGAAAACTCCTAGTCACTGCTCTCACCAGCACTCGCCTACAACACTCCCAGTCACACCTCTCACCATCTCTCGCCTACCACACTTCCAGTCGCAGCTCTCACCACCACTCGCCTACAACACTCCAAGTCACAGCTCTCACCATCACTCGCCTACAAAACTCCAAGTCACAGCTCTCACCACCACTCGCCTACAACACTCCTAGTTACAGCTCATACCACCTCTCGCCTACAACACTCCCAGTCGTTGTTCTCACCACCACTCGCCTACAACACTCCTAGTCACAGCTCTCACCACCACTCGCTTACAACACTCTTAGTCACAGCTCTCACCAGCACTCTCCTATAACACTCCCAGTCACAGCTCTCACCACCACTCGCCTACAACACTCCCAATCACACCTCTCACCACCACTCGCCTGCAACACTCCCAGTCACAAGTCTCACCACCACTCGCCTTCAACACTCCTAGTCAGAGCTCTCACCACCACTCGCCTACAACAATCCCAGTCGTTGCCCTCACCACCACTCGCCTACAACACTCTTAGTCACTTCACCCACCACCCACTCGCCTCACAACCTCCTAGTCACAGCTCTCACCACCACTCGCCTACAGCACTCCCAGTCACAGCTCTCACCACCACTCGCCTACAGCACTCCCAGTCACAGCTCTCACCCACCACTCGCCTACAGCTCTCCCAGTCTGTCTCTGACTACCACTCGCCTACAGCACTGCAATTCAGGGCTCTCACCACCCCACTCGCCTACAGCACTGCCAGTAACGGCTCTCCACCACCACTCGCCTACAAACACTCCTAGAACAGCTCCACCACCACTCGCCTACAACACTCCTAGTCACAGCTCTCACCACCTCTCGCCTACACACTTCCAGTCGTAGCTCTCACCACCACCCGCCTAGAAGCAACCACTCCTAGTCACAGCTCTCACCACCACTCGCTTACAACACTCTTAGTCAGAGCTCTCACCAGCACTCGCCTACAACACTCCCAGTCACAGCTCTCACCATCACTCGCCTACAACAATCCAAGTCACTGCTCTCACCACCACTCGCCTAATACACTTCCATACACAACTCTCACCACTACTCGCCAACAAAACTCTCAGTCACAGCTCTGCCCACCACCCGCCTACAACCCTCCTAGTCACAGCTCTGACCACCACTCTCTTGCAACACTCCTAGTCACATCTCTCACCACCATTCGCCTACAACTCTCCCAGTCACATCTCTGACCACCACTTGACCACAGCACTCTTAGTCACAGCTCTCACCAGCACTCGCCTACAACACTCCCAGTCACAGTTCTCACCACGACTCGCCTACAACACTCCTAGTCACAGCTCTCACCACCACTTTCCTACAGCACTCCCAGTCACATCTCTGACCACCACTCGCCACCAACTCTCCCAGTCACATCTCTGACCACCACTCGCCTACAGCACTCCCAGTCACAGCTCTAACCACCACTCGCCTACAACACTCCCAGTCACAGCTCTCACCAACACTTGCCTACAACACTCCTAGTCACAGCTGTCACCACCACTCGCATTAAACACTCTTAGTCACACCTCTCACCACCACTCGCCTACAACACTCCTAGTCACAGCTCTCACCACCACTCGCCTAAAACTCTCCCAGTCACATCTCTGACCACCACTCGCCTACAGCACTACCATAATGGGCTCTCACCACCACTCGCCTACAGCACTGCCAGTAACGGCTCTCACCACCACTCGCCTACAAAACTCCTAGTCACAGCTCTCACCACCACTAGCCCTACTGCACTCCTAGTCACAGCTCTGACCACCACTCTTCACAACACTCCCTCGTCACATCTCTCACCACAACTCGCCTACAACTATCCCAGTCACATCTCTGACCACCACTTCTGCAGCACTCCTAGTCACAGGTCACACCACCACTGCCTACAACACCAACTCACAGCCTCACCGCCACTTGCCTACAACACTCTGAGTCACAGCTCTGACCACCACCGCCTACAGCATTCCAAGTCACAGCTCACCACCCCGCCTACAACACTCCTACCATGGCTCTCACCACCACTTGCCTACAACACTGCCAGTAACGGCTCTCACCACAACTCGCCTACATAATAAGTCACAGCTCACAGCAATACGTAACTGAACGAAGTACGGAG
>NW_024744770.1:0-23375 GCF_018991925.1 Homarus americanus
GACGAGAAGAGGAAGAGAGAGAATAAAGGAGGAGAAAAGAAAGACAAACACAATATATCAATGGTAGAGGAAGGACCTTTTTTTACACCAGGAAGCAGACCAGACAGTAGGTAGACAGGAAACGTCTTATGCTCGTTAAATTCTCACCGACATACAAACGATTTTAACCCTTTATGGCTTCTAATGGTGGTTTCCGTGTGTGTGTGTGTGTGTGTGTGTGTGTGTGTGGTGATTGAGCGACGTTGCAAGATGGAGCCAGGATATCACGTGACCTGGCTCGACCAATCACGTCAGACCTACAATAGTTTGAGACCGATTTGGCCAATCTCTATCTATCTACTCTCTGGGTGCTGGGTGTGTGGGCGTGGGCGTGGGGGGGGTAGGCCTGGGATGGACGAGGGAGGAAGAGAGAGAGGGAGGTATTTCTTGGCTGACTCTTGTTTCCTATGCTACAAACTACAGTATATATGGAAATAAGAAGACTACCACTTTGATGTCTACAGAGCCAACAAGAAGAATATCATATTGAAATTTTAATACTTTGAAAATAAAACATGACTTTATTTACATATATTCATTATACTTTTTGATGTAGTTTTGTAACTTTTTTCAGCACGAAGGTTTAGAATCGGAAAGATAATTTGTAATCACCATATACAAATAACCATATACATACATACATACATAACATACATTACATACATACATATATACATACATACATACTGTACATTACATACATACATACACAGACCGGGTCCACACACACACACACACACACACACACACACACTATTAAACACTTTATTCCTACGTCCCTCAGCACGACCCACGACAATCCTCTAATCCTTGAATCTCAGAACAATCCTACGGCGTGTTTCTCTCTCTCTCTCCATCTTTATCCTTTTCCTTTATTTCTCCCTATCTCTCTTTCTCTCCCGCACTTTCACCTTCTTTCTCTCTTTTACCTTTCACTACAGTCTCTCTCTCCCTCTCCCTTTCACTTATACCTCTCTTTCTCTCTCTCTCTCTCTCTCTCTCCCTCCTCTTAAGATTAACGAGAATAACACAGATAACTTTCTTTTACTAAGCACAAGTCATCGCCCTGTACTCGGCTTCACTATGTACAGATCAACACTACTGTATGTTATTATATTTTGTTTCGTCTATTCTTGGTGTGTGTGTGTGTGTGTGTATGTGTGTGTGTGTGTGTGTGTGTGTGTGTGTGTGTGTGTGTGTGTGTGTGTGTGTGTGTGTGTGTGTGTGTGTGTGTTTTACCCTCAGACAGTTACATACACAGCATCTCCTTCCCACCTCTTCTCAACCTAACTCTCCCCCACACCCCAACCTCCAACACACACACACACACACACACACACACAGACCAGGTTTTCACTCACAATATTCAACATTCATCACCTCAAGTAGAGTCTGTTAAGGTAATATTTTCAGTGTCAATACCTTGCTTATTAGAGAGGGGGGGGGCGAGGGGAGAGGGGGCTGGGGCCTGAGGGGAGTGAACGGGGGAGAGGGGAGGAGGGGCCGAGGGGCGAGAGGGGGGAGAGAGGGGTAAGGACAGGGGGGGCAGGGGAGTGAGGGGTGAGGGAGAAGCAGGGGGGTGAGGGAGGATAGAGGCAGGGAGATGAGGAATGGAGCGGCAGGGAGGGTGAGGAAGAGGCAGAGGGGTAAGGGAGAAGCAGGGGGGTGAGGGAGAGGTAGAGGGGTGAGGAAGAGCCAGAGGGTGAGGGAGAGAAAGGGGCGAGACAGGGATGCAAGGAGAATGAGGAGAGGCACGTGGGAAGAAGGAAGGTGGTGCAGTATCAAGGTATTCCTCCAGCCACAGTTTTAGCACTCACTCACTCACTCACTGATGCCCTCATGACCACTTCCAGGTTGACTTATAAATGCAATATCCAAACTCTTCATTCAAGGACAAATGCATGGACCAGGGACCACTAATACAGTTTCATATTTCCAGGGGGGGAATTTCCAACTGGATGAGTCTCCGTTGATTAATATCCTGGGCAAAGAAGGTGTGTGTGTGTGTGTGTGTGTGAGAGAGAGAGAGAGAGAGAGAGAGAGAGAGAGAGAGACCTTGCCACATAAACAAGGCGACGCATTGCTCCGTATAGAGACCGCATCGCCAACATAAGAACCTCGCAAAATAAGTAGATTTGGCAGTTTGTGCAGCGGATATATAAACGAGGAACAAAAACTAAATTTATTTCCTTAAAAATGTATAATGAGTCCATTTTCAATATTTGTAAATAGTAGCTTTTGACAACTTCAAAATACCGTATTTGTATGATGAATACTGAAAATTTTAGTTAACTTTATGTGAACAAAATAATAATACTAAGATTCCAGATAAGATGTTCAAATTTTATCTCTCGTCTTGACCTTCTGACCTTCATCACTGACCCTGAGCATTGAGCAATGACCTTGATCTTGAATTTGTGTTGTGGTCTATTGATGATAAGAATTTCTATTACGTCTCATGAACTTGATTACATTGATAAAAGAGATTATGACCTGTGAGCTGTGTGTGTGACCTTGAATGTTTATGCTCCGGTGAAAATTATAACCTGTGACCTGTGACCTTGAATGTTTATGCTCCGGTGAGCATTATAACATCTGACATGTGTGTGTGACCTTGAATGCTCCGGTGAACATTATAACCTATGACCTGTGTGTATCACCTTCAATGTTTATGCTCCGGGGAAAATTATAACCTGTGACCTGTAAGTGACCTTGAATGTTTATGCTCCGGTGAGCATTATAACATCTGACATGTGTGTGTGACCTTGAATGCTTATGCTCCAGTGAACATTATGACCTGAGTGACCTGGAATGTTTATGCTCCATGGAACATTATGACCTGTGACCTGTGAGTGACCTGGAATGCTGACACATAATCCAAAGTTGGGTACATCGTCACATTAACTTGAGTCATCCCACAAAATTGCACTGAAATCTGTCAAAAAGTTTTATTAGAAATACCCTCCACATAAGCTTTGGCAAGGAGGAGGAGGAAGAGGAGAGAGAGGAAGATGAGGAGGAAGAAGAGGAAAGGGAAAAGAAAGAATGAATGAATGAAGAAAGAAAGGAAAGGAAACAACGAAACAAAGAAAAACGAATGAAATTATGAAGAAAAAGAATGAGGAGAAGTGGTGAAAATTACTGAAGGTTAGTATGAGGTATAAGGGGACAGGGAGATAGTATGAGGTATAAGGGAGCAGGGAGATAGGATAAGGTATAAGGAAACAAGGAGGTAAAATAAGGTATAAGGGAAATGGGAGATAGGATGAGGTATAAGGGAACAGGGAAGCAAGATGAGGTATAAGGGAACTGGGAGGTAGTATAAGGTATAAGGGAGGAGGAGTAGGAGAAAAGGGAAAGGGAGGAGGGGAAAAAAGAGGAGGTGAGTAGGAGGAAAGCGAAAGGGAGTAATCAGAGGATGAGAGGGGAAGAGAAGGAAAAGAAGATAAGGAAGGAGGAGGAGGAGAAAGCTTATGGGGGGAGGTAAAGAACTGCTGTGAGATGTCAAGATATACAGAGAGAGAGAGAGAGAGAGAGAGAGAGAGAGAGAGGAAATTAGTGAACTAGAATGGGGAAAGATAAGAGAAAATAAATCAAGAAGTTTATGATAAACATTGATAAGATAAATAGATTGGTGAAGAAGAGGAAGAAGATATCTAGGAATATGGATGGACTAAGAGAGAGATATAAATATATGACGAGACACCTGTCATGAGGCACTTGTCATGACATACCTGTCATTACAAACTTGCAATAAAATACATTTGTCATGAGATACACCTGTAAAGATACATGCCTGACAGGAGACACCTCTTATGAAACACACCTGTCATGACACATACACACACACACACACACACACACATCATAATCTGTATGGCATACCATCCGCCTCGCTCACCCACCAGAGACACTCTTTTCAATCATCTCATTACCACCTCAGACCACCTAAGAGTTAGGTACCCATGTGCCAAGTTAGTATTATGTGGGGATTATAATGAAATTGACACAGCTGATATCCAGGACCAGCTGTAACTATCACAAGTTGTGAACTTCCCCACACATGGTCAAAATACCCTTGACCTTATCTTAACTGACTTAGCGGACCAGTACCAACTACCTCAACCAATGCCTCCTATCGGGTGCAGCACACACTTATCAGTGCTCTGGTCCCCAGCTGCCACTCCCACTCAAGTACAGAGACCCTACATCAAGACCTACAGGCCGATTACTGACTCTGCAGTGCGCCTCTTCGGGCAGTGGATAGTTCACCATCCCTGGACTGAAGTACTTAGCGTGGATGACGTGGAAACCAAATGGATAAATTATACCAACACCACCACGGAAGCTCACCACCACTTCTTCCCCGAGAAGTCCGTCAGATCTCACCCAGCTGACTTGCCCTGGATCACACCTCGGATCAAAAGACTTATGCAACAGAGAGACAGAGCCTTTCATCGCAATGACCACATCCGCTACAGGTCCCTTCGCAACCGAGTCATCCGCGAAATACGCACTGCAAAGAAGTCCCACTACCCAACCAAATTATAACACCTGAAGCAGACCAACATCAGTCAATGGTATGGTAAGCTTAAAGAACTCTGTGGACTAAACAATAAGACACACCCCCTCCCCTTCCTTAGCCATCTCACTAATGTTGACGCAGCTGAGCAATCAAATAACCATTTCGCTACTATATGCCAGACGCTCTTCCGGCTTGACACAACCACTCTCCCTGCTTACCTACCAGCCCCCCTTCCCACTGACTTAGTAGAAGAATTTGAAGTAGCAAAACGTCTGGACAAACTGAAATTAAAACGCTCTACCACCCCCATGGACTTACCAATGAAACTCTTCAAGGAGTTCTCCCCGGAGCTTGCTAAACCCCGATGCTCCATCATCAATGCTTCTCTCAGTCAAGCCAGATGCCCAGCTGACTGGAAGACCTCTTATGTATCACCAGTGCCCAAGTCAACCAGCCCACAATCCTTAAATCAGCTACGACCTATTGCAATCACCCCACTCACTGTCTTGTCAGCTTTCTCGATTACATATACCGCCATCTCGAGAAACGAAAAACGTCTGTAGCTGTCGCCTTCATTGATTTCACTAAAGCATTCGACCTAGTCGACCACAATATAATCATCAACAAAGCTATTGACCTCGGGCTTCGGAGAAGTCTTATACCATGGCTTACAGACTTCCTCAGTGACCGACGCCAAGCTGTACGCTTCCGAGGGGCTGTCTCCACCTTTCAGTCACTCACCTGTGGCGTCCCCCTGCTCGCTGGAAATATGTCGACGATTCAACCATTGGGATCAGCGTCAACAATTCTGCTCCAGACTATACCGCCCTTCAGGATTTATCGAACAGTCTCCAAAAGTGGGCCACCAACAACCATGTCACCATCAACCATACCAAGACCATGGTTATGCACATCAACCTCTCCTCCGACATTGTCCCACCTCCTTCCATTACTTTAGGTCCGAACACACTCCAGGTTGTAGATTCCACGAAGCTCCTCGGCGTCACCATAGACAACAAACTAAATTGGAAACCACA
Organism: Homarus americanus; assembly: GCF_018991925.1. Classification (NCBI taxonomy): domain Eukaryota; kingdom Metazoa; phylum Arthropoda; class Malacostraca; order Decapoda; family Nephropidae; genus Homarus; species Homarus americanus. The sequence goes on from NW_024744770.1 coordinate 5,602, forward strand.
CGTCAGTGAAGTTGTCAAATCCTCCAGTTTCCCTCTCTACCTCCTCCGCCGACTCAACTCCCTCGGAGTTCCTGCACCCGAGCTCCTCAGTGTTTACACAACATTCATACTTCCCAAGCTCACCTATGCCTCCCCAACCTGGTCTTCCTCCCTAAATGCCACACAACGTAAACACCTAGAAAAAATGCAAAAGAGGGCATGCAAGATTATTCTCTCCCCTTCCTACTCCACATATCAAGAAGCGCTCAACACACTGACCCTTTCGACTCTCACTGACCATCACCACGACCTCATCTGCAAATTTGGTAAGAAGCTTCTACACCATCCTCGACACCGGCTCCTACTACCACCTGAGATCCCTAGCCCGAGAATTGCTGTTCGACACCACAACCGCATCCAGCCCATACGTGCACGAACTGATCGCTATAAGAACAGCCCAGTCCCAACCATTGTAAAAATTATCAATAACTTGTAATAAACCAGTGTATTCACTCCCAGTAAATACTACTTCTTGCACTGTCACTATGTTGAAATGCACTGTAGTTTGAGCTTTTCCCCCATCTACTTATTATATATCTTATTTGTATCACTTATGTTACTTGTATATTATTTGTAATTCGAAACCCATTCCCCAAATATGTAACTGTATATTTTCAGCCTTCTGGCTGCCAAGCTCTTTCAGTAAACCGTTAATTATTATTATTATTATTATGCTTTGAGAAACACCTGTCATTGAGACACATCTCTCATCAGTCACACCTGTCATAAGACACGCCTGCCCTAAGATACACCTGCTATTAGACACACCTGCTAGTAGACACACCTGTCCATGGTACACACCTGTTATGAGGCACACTTATTATGACACACACAAGGTAATAAGGGAGGTGAAGCAGGTGAGGAGAGGCCATAGGGACAAAGTCTGGCGGCACTTATATGGTAAAGTCTTGTTGTCCCAGTCCAGATTATAAAACCCGGAACCTATTTCGCCTTCCCTCACCCCTCTTTCCCTCCCTCACCCCTCTTTCCCTCCCTCACCCCACTTTCCCTCCCTCACCCCACTTTCCTTTCCTCATCCCTCTTTCCCTCCCTCACCCTTCCTTTCCTCCCTCACCCCTCCTTCCTTCCCTCACCCCTCCTTCCTCCTCTCACCCCTTCCTTTCCTCCTCACCCCCTCTTCCCTCCCTCACCCCACTTTCCTTTCCTCATCCCTCTTCCCTCCTCACCCTTCCTTTCCTCCCTCACCCCTCCTTCCTTCCCTCACCCCTCCTTCCCTCCCCTCACCCTTCCTTTCCTCCCCTCACCCCTCTCCCCCACCCCACTTCCTTTCCTCATCCCTCTTTCCCCTCCCTCACCCCTTTCCTCCTCACCCCTCCCTTCCCTTCCCCCCCCCTTTCCCTCCCCACCCCCTCCTTCCTTCCCTCACCCCTACTTCCCTCCCTCACCTTCCTTTCCTCCCCACCCCTCCTTCCTTCCCCCACCCCTCTTTCCCTACCTCACCCCACTTTCCCTTCCTCACCCCTCTTCCCTCCCCACCCCTCCTTCCTTCCCTCACCCCTACTTCCCTCCGTCACCCCTCCTTCCTTCCCTCACCCCCTCCTTCCTTCCCTCACCCCTACTTCCCTCCCCACCCCTTCCTCCTCTCACCCTCCTTCCCTTCCTGCCCCTCTTCCCTTCCTCACCCCTCTTCCCTCCCTCACCCCTCCTTCCTTCCCCTCACCCCTCCTTCCTTCCCCACCCCTACTTCCTCCCCTCACCCTTCCTACCTCCCCCTCACCCTCCTTCCTTCCCTCGCCCTCTTCCCTTCCTCACCCCTCTTTCCCTCCCTCACCCCTCCTTCCTTCCCTCACCCCTACTTCCCTCCCTCACCATTCCTTTCCTCCCTCACCAGTCCTTCCCTCCCTCACCCCTCCTTCCCTCCTTGCTCCGCCTTCTCTCCCCTGCCTCCTTCCCTCCGCTGCTCCAGATTCCCTGCATGAGAAGTTATTATATTATGTATGTTTGTATGTATGTATGTATGTATGTATGTATGTATGTATGTATGTAGGTATGTATGTGTGTGTATGTATGTATGTATGTATGTATGTATGTATGTATGTATGTATGTATGTGTGTATATATGTATGTATGAAATTGGCTTCTAACATTTCCTCTGATACATCCGGAAGAGATATATATATACTGTACATTATACGTACACACTATACTAACACATAAGCAGTGATACATACATACGTACAGTTATACAGTATATAACACATTCATGCATACCCGTAAACATAGTTTCATAAGTACTCGCCTTAAAACGAAACAATAGTATATGTTTTCATCGTTGGCTTTAGTAATTAGGACAAATTTCTTCACTCGGTGATCCTTTTGGGTCTCGCATGAGCAGATTTGTGCCAAAATCCTGTGTGAATTAGGAAGCAGTCCAGAACATGCATACAACCGCTCAATCGACGAGTTAGTTAAGGTGGTAAATCCTGGACGATGTATCTTGAAGCGTTGTGTGTGTGTGTGTGTTTGTAGTGCCTTATTGTGAAAATATTGATAGTGACGATTTTGTGAATAGTGCCGTATAGTGAAGCTGTAATAGGCCCCTGTCTCATCAACAGAACGTATTATATAAATGGGTCAATACATCTGATATTATATTCAGATTCACCACCCTGTAACTTTCCACTGTCTATGAGTAAGACATGAGATTGACACGTGAGCGGGCAACTTACCCAAGAGGGCGAGACCCATAGCTCAGCATTTCTGTAAGCACGCACTGCGATGCCCCTAAGCTTCAGTAGCTCACCACAACTCATATCGTAAGGACGTGACCTGACGTTTATCATACATAAACGCCGTCCCTTTCTCATTCACTCCTAGACAGTGAGACTTACGGTTGATATACACTCAGGAATTATATATACAACCTTTTATAATAAAACCCAAATATAAATATGTGTGAACGGACTGGTTAATTGGACAAGCAGCCGATTCATATAGGTGTTGGGAAGTCCTGGGAGATGATGGCCAACTCTTGAAAATGTCTGTAGGACAGCAAAGGAGTCGGGACACCGTTATGCACATCAATCCAGGCTTGACACGACCTGTTGCCAAAGGTGACTTGTGCTTGGAGTGAACCCAGGGCCGGGGTCATCTGTGAACCATCTGCCGTGAAGCGGAGATCCTTGGGGGGCGGTCCTAGATCACTTGGAGAGAGCCCCAAGCATTGCAAATGCTGGGGACCGATGACTGTAGCATCAGCGCCGGTGTCGGGCAACATCTGAAGACGGGATGACACACCGCCGTAGGTCACGATGACGCTGATGTACTGGGGGACTTTGGTCCTGGGACGCGAGGGGGAGCACACATTCCTAATATGGCTCGCGCGTTGTCCAGGGTCGTCACGCTTCTCATTGGAAGACTGTGGGCGGCCCTCACTGGTGGAAGGGCGCTGAAGCTTCCGCCGACGCTGTCCCTTGGGTTTGTTGGTAGGGCAACACTTGTCATAGTGGCCCAGATGACCACACACGTTGCACTGGACGCGTTTAGCTGGGCACCGTACTGTGAGTGACCAGTGGCCCTTACGGTCACAACTGTTGCAGGTAGACTCAGCAGCTGGACACACCTGTGTTCCGTGCTGCTTACCACAGTTGTTACAAAATGAACCGGGCGTGGACGTGGTGGGCGAAGGCGTAGGAGCAGACTTCTTGTCCTTCTTGTACCGGGACACAGCGCGTACAGCTGTAGGGGGAGCTCGGATGGCAGAGGTGGCACACCTGGCAGCCTCATAGGAGCGACATATCGTCAAAGCATCCTTGAGAGAAGAGGAAGAGTCGAGGGAGGTGAGGCGTTGGACAAGTTCCTCGTCCTTAACACCCATCAGGATCACCTGCTTCAACTGGGTCTCCTCGCACTGCTGGTGGTGGCCTAGACATATATCTACCTCTTCCGAGGCTCTCTTAAGACGTACATAAAAGGCGTCAAAGGTCTCACCCTCCATCTGTCTGCAGCTAAACAATTCCCTCCTGCGCAGAGCTTCATTCTGCTGTCCTTTGATGTGCCGTTGTAGAATGTCCAGTACCTCCTCTACAGACAGCGAAGAGGTCGGAGGTACCTGCAGCGTATGTTCTAAGACACGCTGAATTTCCAAGGACAGGCACATACGCAGCTGGATGAGTTGTTTAGGCTGTGACAAACTCTGGAGATCCACCATCGTAGCATAATCAGTCCACCGTCGCCGCCATTCACGAAAAGTCTGGAAAATCACATCAGGTATCAAGATGGGCGGTGTTTGAGCTGCTGCTTTAGGTGGGGCTGGGGGGCGTGAAGGAAGCATTGATGAGGTATCTGAACCAGTCAGTACCGAGGCAGTGTTAGAGCCAGGGGCTTGGTTAACAGTGAGGCGAGATATCAAAGCTTCAAACCGTGCACTGTCTTCCAATCTCCGTTGGTGGTCTCTCTCTGCCTCTGCTTGTCTTCTGCGTTCGTCTGCCGCACGTCTGTTAGCTTCATCCTCGCGCCTTTCATCTCTCATAAACTTCAATAAAGCAATTATCTCTGGAGACAACGCTGAATATCGAGGTGAAGGGCTGCGCGATGTTGTGGGAGCTGGAGCGTCGTGGTCAGCCTGGTCATCCATCTCTGCGGAGCTATCATCCGACTGACTCATCCGGGCGCTGGCTCCACGACTACGTAAGCCACGAGACATAACTACTTCATATGTGTACTGTGTCTTAAATCAGTGTTGACCGGTCAGCCCGTCGTATCAACAAGATCTCAGACAAAAAATTAATTAAATACACAGATAAGTAGGTTATATATATAAAATATATATAAGGGAGCCGTCGCGGTCAGTGAGTGTTAGTACATGTATGTGTGTGTGCACGCGTGTGGGTGGGAGCAGTCTTCTCGAGCTGTGAGGGGGGGTGGAGACGGCGAGGAGCATCAGTTACCCCTCAGGCAAGACAAGAGGAGGATGTGAAAACTTTACTCCTTACAAATGCCCAGAACATGCCGTGTACCTTGGGAATCCTTTAGAACAAGGTCACACATGTATGGCACGAAACACACAATGCACTAAACACTTCACAGAAAATCACTGTCACTGACACTGCTCAAAGTTGCTAAATTCTTCGAGGAGGGGTGGCGGGCGGCGGTTGGTTGACACAGGGAAGGAGTCCATAAGCCGGCTTTCCACAAACTTTGCACTGTCACTCGTAATTATCCAGTAAAACCGGTTCACTGCGCCATGTTCGTGTTCTGGGTAATAAGTTCAATATACAGGAGCGAACACAAACACCTGTATAGATTTTGTAGGTTCGATTTACTGGATAAGAGATATGTACACAAGGGGAGTAGCGCTCTTCAACCTGTCCGCTGGTCAACTGCTCTATAGACGACGTATGGCAAGTGATACATTAGCAGCTTCCATACGTCGCCAGGCACATTAATTAAGCATGTGGGACATTGATAAATACATTGCCACACGCTACTAGCTAGGCTAAATAAATAATACATAAATGAAGCACATACATAATATACATAGCATAATATAAATACAGCATACAGAATATACATACAAGTGCCTTATAGTGAAGATGCTGATAATAGTGAAGATGCTGTGTATAGTGCCTTATAGTGAACAAGTTGACAATAGTGAAGAGTTACTGCTGTAAGGAAGGACGAGCTACTGCAAGGCACCCCAGCAACTCCTTAATCACCTCTACACTACACCCGTCACATCACCCCACATGAAAATTACATCCTGTCTATATTATAGTTTAATATTTTCAAAGGCCGTTTTTCAAGTTATAGTACAAGAGTGATCTTCAAAAAATATCAAAATTTGTCCAAAATGATAACTGCATCTTCACAGTGTTTGCCAGTGACCTACAGCCCCACTCTGGGACAGCTCAGAGTTAAGGGCGTCCTTTACTCGGACAAGGATCGGAGAGGAGTACTACGACGCCGCCGTGTTACTATTAATTTTATAATAGACAGCGGCTCAAATATGTCCATTATACCAGTGAACATCGTGAAGTCCGCAGGTCTATATCACCTTATCACCGACAGAGGATGCTATTTTTGTAAAACAGAGACAATTCACCAGCAGTTCTACGGTGGACTGGACGTGAATATACGGATTGGAACAGCAAAACTCCGCCCTCGATTAATTGTGGCCCAAGAAGGAGCTCCATGCCTCCTTGGCATGGATGTGCTGCAAGGTTGCATCATAGATCTGTCCACCGTAAACCCCGGGATGATCCTCTTGGCACCATCCGCCTATCCTTTAGAGCCCAAAACCCCGAAAAATATATCATTTAAAATAAATAACACAACATTTTCATGTCTGCTGGACACTGGCTGTACAGATTGCTTCATCACAACAAAAGCTGTTCAGGAACTCGGTCTCAGTTATGAAACTACTGACTACACGTGCAACACAGTTACCGGAGACCAGCAGCTGCTTGGCCGTGTGCCAGCTACACCAATCACCTTCCTGGGAACCACAATCACGGTACCTCTTTACATAACCTCTGATCTAAAACACGACGTTTTCATCGGCCTCAACGGCCTTATGGACGCTCGTGTGATTTTACATTTTAATAAATATGACCAGTGATATATTTTGCTTTTTATTTATAATACATGCCACCCCACCCATGCTAGTCTAAATTAATGTAATACCCCCTGTATATTTTTATTTCACACTTTTTTATTCCTGGTTTTAGCTTTGTACGTAGGTCTCTCGTCATTTATGTCGGTTTTAAATTGGAGTGCTCTTTCTTTAAATTTTATGGAAGATAAATTTTCGTATACTCTTATGTTTTTATTGTTTATCACCTGCATTTTTTAAAACTTCTTCAAAACTTTTCTTTTCTAGGCTCTGATGATGGAAAATGATTTTTCCGAAACGTTAGTGATTAAAGAAACCCAAGTTAGTCAAGATGTTTGTATTTTCCCTGGTTCTCCTCTTCGTTATATATATATATGTAACCGGTCGGAACTTACTGGACATTATTTTCTCACTTGACTTGGGGTTTATTAAAGATTGTTAGATGGTAATTTGCAGTGGAAGCGCCCCTTTGAGAAAAATCCCAAACCAGCACAAGAACACTTAAATCTACTAAACAAAATGAATTGTCCGTGACCCGTGGAAGGATAGCGTCTGTGACTGGGATGAATGAGACACACTGTAAAATTTAGACACTTATATTCCCTCCAACACTACAAACACAATGGTAAACCAATATGCGCACCTCTTAACTTGAACTTAAAACACTACTCTGGGGAATAAAAGTTATAAATGATATAGAAATTATTAGAAACTCAGGCAACAATAAATTTGAAGTATTAAGAAATGTTGCTTGCACACATGAAACAGGCCTTAAGGGCTTTCAACAAAATTATATCACCCCAACAGATGCACAATTCCTAACCTAACTTAAACACTACTCTGGGGAACAAGGTTACCTGAGATCGGAATTATAAAGAAAAATTAAATGCATTAAAAGAATTAAATCACAGTATCACTCTGGTTCCGCTTAGTGACACAACATTCAAAAAACAATACTATCAAAATTATTTAAGAAATATTAAACCACACACGTCAAGATAACATCAGTAACTGAGAAATGGTATTAACTACACACAAATATAGTCATTATTATTGATATGTTACCGGGTCCACCAATACTCGTGAACCATGCTCCACCCAACTCAACATACACCCGTAATAAGGGAGATAAAATGTTCCTCTAGGTATCTCCTAGAGTCCTAGACTCATGGTCTCAGTGTGTGACCATTAATTTACTCAGATAGCCTCAGTGTACTCCCAGTGCGTCCATGGGCAGGAAGAGAGAACGCCAGCAGGTGTCTATGGCCAGTAGGTAACACTTCTAGCTGACCGAGGACACGTGGTGTTGTGCACCCACGTGGTAAGAACTGATCACCCACTGCTGATGCTGGTCCCGTGTCGTTTAAGTTGTCGGGAGCACTCGTTCACTCAAGAGATCCTTTGCTACCCTGCTAACCAGTGACAAGCCTACACTGATCGTTCCGAAGGCGACAATCGCCAAGCCTCAATCATCAACGGCAGTCTCAAACGGCAGTCAGTCTCTCGCAGCCAACTTCTCGCAGTCAAACTCGCGGTCAAGTGGGTTCTGACGGAAACCCTGAAATGAACTCACTGTTAGCTCTTGTTAACTTTACCACTGCCCTATCTAACCCTGTCTGAGATCGAATGAGACTTACTTGTTATACTGCAATAGTGCAACACAGGTGACTAGGCCACGTGACTATTTCTGTGACGGACGCGCAGGGACGTCTTGTTTGTCTGAATGCTTCCCCGTGACTGAGAGAGAGCCCGCCTCGTGTCCTCTCAAGGCGTTAGCTTAGGCCTACGTGACATATTTTCCGCCTAACTAATAACTCCTTGGGACACCCGTGACATTATTCAGACTGATAAACGATCTATAATAATTTCAAATTCAATAATAGTCCCTTAACTTCATGAATCGCATCATTATTAATTCGGCAAATTACATTTAATATCACTTAGGCCTAGTTCCACAACCTCTCGCTATGTGCAGGGAGCGCTCTCTTCCCTCCTACGACCTTGAAAGCTCAGTATCGCCAATGGCGCGGTGTTTGAAATTACACTGAAATTTCTGAATATGATCTCCTTGTAGATGTACTCTCATGTTTGTGGATAGGGTGAGTGTCTGAACACTCCTCCAAAGGTATGATGCCTTGAGGCACGCATTCAGTTCATCAGCTGGAGTGCTTCGAGGAATGACAGGTAGGGTCTGGCGAATGTCTCCAGCAATGGCCATTGTAATGCCACCCATGAGATGGTCATTTTCTCGTATGTCTTGCAAAGTCCTGTCCAATGCTTCAAACGCTAACTTGTGAGACATAGTGCATTCATTCCAGACTACGAGGCTACATTTTTCTGAGAGTTTTGCCTTTGCCGATCCTTTTTTGATGTTGCACACTGGATTCTCATTGTGAACGAGGATGATAAGCAGTTTAAAAGTTGAGTGTGCAGTACGTCCTCCTTCTAGTAGTGTTGCAGCAATGCCTGACGATGCCATAGCAAGAGCAATTTTCCCCTGATGATGTACTTTGGCCAACAGATGGTTGATCAGGAATGTTTTATCTGTCCCGCCAAGTGCATCGAGAAAGATCATACCTCACTGCTCCGCTTGTATCACTAGCAAGATCTGTTCATAAGCATTTGCTTGATCAGGCACAAGGTAAGGTTCATTTTCTTCAAGAAAATTCACCAGAACTTCATCGTATTGGCGACCTGGGGTGCAATGGTAAGCATGCTTGCCTCGCCAGCAAGCGGAACCGGGTTTGATCCCAGAGAAAGGTGAACAAACAGACAGACAGACTTCTTTGTTTTATCTATATAGATCATCACTACATATAACACCATCCATCATCACTACATATAACATCATCCATCATGACTACATATAACACCACCCATCATTACTACATATAACACCATCCATCATCACTACATATAACATCATCCATCATCACTACATATAACACCATCCATCATCACTACATATAACACCATCCATCATCACTACATATAACACCACCCATCATCACTATATATAACATCATCCATCATCACTACATATAACACCATCCATCATCACTACATATAACACCACCCATCATTACTACATATAACACCATCCATCATCACTACATATAACACCATCCATCATCACTACATATAACACCATCCATCATCACTACATATAACATCATCCATCATCACTACAAATAACATAAGAACATAAGAACATAAGAAAATAAGGAGTCTGCAAGAGGCCGGTTGGCCTGTGCATGGCAGCTCCTGTCGAGAGTTACTACCACTCTCTATCATCCATGAATCTATCTAGCCTCCTTTTGAAACTTTCCAGAGTTCCCGCACTTACTACAAAGTTGCTAAGCTTGTTCCACTCGTCCACCACCCTATTTGTGAACCAGTTTCTTCCTATCTCCCTCCTAAACCTAAACTTATCCACCTTGAATCCATTGCTCCGAGTCCTATCCTGCTCGGATATTATAAGAACTTCATCTATATCCCCTTTATTGATTCATTTCACCCACTTAAATACTTCTATCATATCTCCCTGCACTCTTCGTCTTTCTAGGGAATGCAAGTTAAGTTTCTTTAACCTATCCTGATATGGAAGGTTTCTAAGTCCCGGAATCATTTTTGTAACTCTTCGCTGCACCGACTCTAGTGAATTTATATCCATTCTATAATAGGGGCACCAGAACTGAACCGCATAATCGAGGTGCGGCCTGACTAGCGCAAGATATAGTTGCAATAAGACCTCTGCACTCTTGTTACTTACACTTCTAGATATAAAACCCAATACTCTGTTTGCCTTATTTCGAACATTAACGCACTGTTTTCTAGGCCGTAGGTCCGGCTTACAAGTACCCCTAGGTCTCTTTCACAAGTCGACTTCTCTAGGTTGATGTTGTTAAGGCTGTATACATTATAAGTATTTGTTCTTCCAATATTAAGTACGCTGCACTTGCTGGTGTTGAATTTCATTTGCCATTTTTCAGACCACCCCTGCAGTTTATTTAGATCCTCCTGTAATGCATTTGCATCCTGCCCTGAATTAATTTGCCGCCCTATTTTGGTGTAATCCGCAAACTTGCTTATGTCACTGCTGATCCCAGTATCAAGATCGTTTATGTAGATTATGAACAAAAGTGGGCCTAGTACTGACCCCTGGGGAACCCCACTGGTTACACGGCCCCACTCAGATTTAACATCATCTACGCTGACCCCCCCCCCCTCCCTCCCTCAGTCCCTCCAACACATAAGGTTTTCTTAAAGGAACCAGAACTACACTAACAAGGTTAAGTACAATAAAGTTAACCTAACTCGATTGTGGGACCAGCAGCTTTAGGTCCCAGCCATGTTGATTCTTGCACGGACTCTAGTTTGTTTTGTACATTTGTAGAGATGAATCACGTCAAGACTATCTGGTATATGCACACAGATGGACAACACAGACTCAGTGAAAAACAATGTGTCTTTATGTTGTGAGAATGTTATATAATACAGTGGATAATTTTAACACTGTAGAAAGATTATACACTGTAGAAATTATTATCCATCGTTGAAAGATTATGTACTGTAGAACATATACACTAGGGTAATTATACATTGTAGAAAGACTAAACGAGTTAGAAAGAATATACACTGTAGAACTATACACTGAAAATATTATGCATTGTAGAAAGTTAACGGTACACTGAAGTAATTATGTACTGTAATCAAATTAAACAATGTCAATTTTATGTTGTGTAAGTCAACAAGTTTTAATGATGTAAAATAAGTTTCTACACTGTGAATAAAAACCAGGGTAAAAAATATCTTTATTTCTTTCTCAGTTACTACTTTCTTTGCCACTTCCCTTACTCCTTCCTACCCACTTAATTTCCTTCTTTCCTCTTCATTCCCTACCTCCCTACCAGCCAACCTCCCTACCTCCCTACCAGCCTACCTCCCTACCAGCCAACCATCCAACCTCTCTGCCTCCCATCGGAACCAACGTATGTAATATTATACACTGAGACGATTGTTGTAAAATGAAAGGTAATGAATAGCGTACTTCATTAAAGGGGAGATTTAGCTGGAATGCATAACAAAAAAGAGTAAATGAAAAACACAAAATCAGAATCTTGAAGTGTATAAGAAAGCAAATTAATGAAAGTATTATGTAGAATTATTCATTGAAAGCGAATCACCTTGAGGAAATTGAAAGGGAGCGAGGAGACGTCCTTTGGTGAGGTGTGGTGTTTGGAGCGTGGAGGTAAACCAGCTTAAACCATCTCCCTACACGTCTGTTGTTCTATAAACCCACATTAAAACTAATCGACAAACTTCAATCAAGATAGATTACAATTTTACTGATTATGTAAAATTGCAAAACATGACAGAGAAGAATTTTACTGTGTGGCCAAAGAGTCAGTCAGTTGTGTCAGGGCGAAGCGTGCCAGGCAAGAATAAATATCAAGATGATCAAGAATTTAAGTGTAGTGGGATGAAAAATCAAGCTCAGGCAGATCGTCCTTAGCTGGGGAAGAAATAATACTGTGGCTGCCATTAGTTTAGTGAGGCTACATAGGAAACACATTAATCCACTTATCTGTACTGTTGGGGCTAACTTAGGGCTTTGAGAAGAAACACACACACACTCACACACACACACACACACACACTCACACACACACACACACACACACACACACACTTGAATCAGTTTAAAGCCACTAAGGAAATTTTTTTTTATCATTGCCTTTTTCCCATTTCTCCGTCCGTCACCCCGACGTTTCGAACAGACGCTGTTAAATGTATTTCATCCAGATTACCTTTCATTGCGTCCCTCCTCCTCCTCTTCCTCCTCCTTCTCCTCCTCCTCTTCCTTCTCCTCTTCCTTTTCCTCCTCCTTCCGATTATCACCATCACAGCGAATATAAGATCAAGAGAATCAATAGACGCGATGCTCCTCCTCTCTGGAGCTTTGAAAAAACAAACAAAAGAGCATCTGTTTAAACTCCAGTAAGTAAGGTACAACGATGCGCTTTTGTTTCTCGTTCCTTCCCAAGAATTGCATTTGGACTTTTTTCTTCATCTTACTCACATTTCTATCAAATAGAATAGTGGATATTGTGCCTATCGGTTCAGTTTTAGATATTTCGTACGTGAAACAAAAGAGCATCTGTGAAACTCCTCTTCGTAATCTATAGTGATGTGCTTTTGTCTTCTCTTAAACCAAAAAAACAAACAAAGGGAACAATTTTCGCATCTCTGGCAATGTTATCAGAGTAAACAGTGAATATTGTGTGTATGTGTTTGGGTTTAGTGTAGTCTAGTCCTCACATTCCCTCTTATCCTACGTCTGAGCCGCCTGCGTTTGTCTTTATTTATGACGACTATCAGAAAAAAGGGGTGTGGTTTTTTCCTGTGTTGGCGATGATTTTAAACGACTGGGCTTCTTTTGAGTGTCGTGTATTGTGTGTGTGTGTGTGTAAGGATGGGTGTATGTGTGTGTATGAGAGGATGGGTGTGTACGTGTGTGTATGAGAGAGAGAGAGAGAGAGAGAGAGACGCAACAAACTAGTTCCTACCACACACACCACCAAGTCGTAAACATAAAACTTCTCTTCTTTTTTTTCCTTTCGATCCTAAGTTAAATTTATTTATTTTGACTGTATTTTATGGTGTGGTCTTTAGTGTAGAACAAATATTTGACCACCTACGAACGTGTTGCTGCGTTTAATCCCAGGCTAAAGGCTTCATGTGTGACAGAGCAATCTAGGGGGAAGGAGGGAGGTGAGAGTAATGTAAACAATACGAGAGGAATGTATAATTCTCTAGCTAAATTTCCATCTCTCTCTCTCTCTCTCTCTCTCTCATAATAGATAACCTTCAAGGCCTGTGTGTTTTACCTCGCCTGCTGGCCACGGGCGACAGCTTAAAGGGGTCAGCTCTGTTTGGCTATTTAATATAATCTGCCCATTAAACGATTCCCAGTTATAATGGTCCCTTGTCCTAGTGGGCACCTGATGTAATGGGTCCCAGTACTAATAGGTCTCAATCTTAATGGGCCTCAGTCCTATTGGGCCCCAATGCTAATGGGCCCCAAAACAAATGGCCTCAAATATTATAGGCCCCAAACTTAATGGTTTACAAGCATTATGGGCTCTTGACCTAATGGGCTCTAGACCTAATGGGCTCTAGACCTAATGGGCTCTAGACCTAATAGGCTCCAAGACTAAATAACTAATGGACCCCAGAATTAATGGATTCCCACCTGTCTAACCCATTAGGAGTGATTCCAACCTTAAGAGAAAATGGAATAAAATTAGAAAATAATGAAGAGAAAAAAAGTAAGTACAGGAATAGAGAAAAAAATAGTTTAGCCCAGAGTGAAAATGAAAACAAAAGTGAAATAAAGAAAATGTACAACGAATGAAGAAAAACGCAATGCTAATAAAAGAAGAAGTAACAAAAACGAAATTAAAAAAAGAATAAAAGACGAGAGAGAAAACTAGAACAAGAAAAATAAAACTGAAAAGATATAAACAAGACACATTGAAGAAAAGAATAGAAGAAAAGAAAGAGAAGAGGGAGAGAAAAAATAGGAAAGAAAAGGAAGAGAGAGAAAGAAAAAAATAAACCCTTCTCGCTCTCTGGAGACTGTCAAGGTAGGAAAATAAGAACAGAAATTAATGACAATCTCCATTCCATTAACGGGGAGTTGGCTTCGTGTAACCTCCTACACCTAATTGGCTCTTGAGGTCCTGTTAGAAAATTAGACGCAATATGTGGCCAGGATAATGCTCGTCCATGTGGGGGAGTGAGAGTCCATGTGGGGGAAAAGAAAGCCCATGTTGGGGAGAGACAGCCCATGTGGAGGTGAGACAGCCCATGTGGAGGAGATTCAGCCCATGTGGGAAAGACAGTCCATTTGGGGGTAAGGATACCCATATGGGGAGGTGAGAGCCCATGTAGGGGAGAGACAGAGGGGGGAGATAAATGTGTGTTTTAGGGGAGAATGTCTTTATAAGGAAATAACGCCTCAACATGGGGGAGACATTGCCTAATGTGGAGAGACATTACGCCTATGTGGAGACAGAACGCCTATGTGGAGGGACAGAACGCAAATGTGTAGACAGAACGCCAATGTGTAGACAGAACGCTTATAATTATCGAGAGACAAAATCACACAAAATCCCACATCGGTTCCTCTTCCTCTCCATAGATGTAAGGGAACGCCTTTAACTACCTCTCCTATTAAACTGCGCCACAAAGATGGATTCCCAGAAATTGTAAGATTTTTTTTTTCACCCACCCCCTAACTAGTTGTGGATGAACGTCCCCTAACTACTTAATTACGACACGAGGTTGGAGGAGGAAGGGTTAGGGTAGGGGGGAGGGGGTAGTGTCGAAATTGCACAAGGGATTCTTAATGTTGCTAATGAGTTTTTCTAATACCCAGTTAAGTGGAAGGATAAACGCCGGAACTCTGTGGATTATCGGGGCAAGAAATTCGGTTTTGGATTAATTTTGGTCTATCTCTCTGGCTGTCTGCACATACACACACACCAACAACAAATATCTCGTGGGAAAAAAAACTTGTCTGTCCTGATCCTGATTCGTGACGTCAATAGAGGTCCTCGACTACAACAAGATCATCACATGTCTTACTGAGGATAAGTTAACATTCTCCCAGGAAAATTTCAGATTAATTCGAGTATTTAATTATCTACAGAGTGTTCAATAAGTAATGTAACTGTTATCTATTCACTTGTCTCTTATTCTTGGTTTTCGTTGTGTAAAAAAGATGGACGTTTGTGTTTATGTGTTGTATTTACATTAATAAACATAAGGTTATTTTCTTCCACGGGTAATAGGTTACTTATTGGACACCCTGTATATAGGAATTTAACTATATACTGTATAAATATAATAAATTGAAATTGGTATTCCCCGCAATTAAGTAATAACCCAACCCAACCTAACCTAACCTAACTTAACCTAACCTAACCTAACCTAACCTAACCTAACCTAACCTAGCTTAGCTTAAAATTTGTGGACGTCAAAGTGAATAGATGTTTAACACAGCATTTATCCAGACAGTTTGTTTGTGTTGGTGTTTCAGTGTGACGTCAATAGTCAACAAGGCACAGACAGACAAACACACCATCTGTGAGGGAGTTACTACACCACGTGAGGTCCCTCATAACACCATCTGTGAGGGAATTACTACACCACGTGATGCCCCTCATAACACCATCTGTGAGGGAATTACTACACCACGTCAGGCCCCTCATAACACCATCTGTGAGGGAATTACTACACCACGTCAGGTCCCTCATAACACCATCTGTGAGGGAATTCGTACACCACGTGATGCCCCTCATAACACCATCTGTGAGGGAGTTACTACACCACGTGAGGCCCCTCGTAACACCATCTATGAGGGAATTACTACACCACGTGACGCCCCTCAAAACACCATCTGTGAGGGAATTACTACACGTGAGGCCCCTCATAACACCATCTGTGAGGGAATTACTACACCACATCAGGTCCCTCATAACACCATCTGAGGGAACTACTACACCACATAGGTCCCTCCTAACACCATCTGGGAGAGAGTTACTACACTACGTGTTTGCTGTTCAACACCTACATTAATCTGAATGTTCACTGTATGTTCCTTTACCTTTCTCTAATGAAGGCTTTTGTTAAACCACCAATGTATGTAATAAGTCATTTATGTCCAATGTATATTTACAGCCTTCGGGCTGCAGAACTTTTTCAATAAACCGTTAATTATTATTATTATTATTATTAGATATTTTTTACACCGTCTTTTGTTCTGTAGTTAATTGGTGAAAAAAATATGCTTGTGAACTTATTTTTAATTTTGGGGCAGAAGCTTAACAATACGTCATTATCATTATACCTGAAATCTCTGTTATTTTGATCTGAGTTGAGTGGGTCAACAGCATACACACCTCGTAGCTCTCTCTCTCTCTCTCTCTCTCTCTCTCTCTCTCTCTCTCGTCCACTCTTCAGCCTCCTGCTCTCGTCCTTCTTACCATCCTTTCCTCCCCTGTTCCCTCACTTAATATTTTACCTTTCCAGTCTTCCCCCTTTTCCTTCCATCCCTTCCTACATCTCTCCCCTTCTTCCCACTCTCACCTTTCCCATCACGTGACCCCCTCCCCCGCCACGCCTCCTCCAAAGTATCCCATCTCTGGATTCTTTAATAACCAACATTATTTTCTTTTATTTGTAATTTTTTTTGATGAATGAATTACGTAATAAAACTCTTTAAAATCATTATGAAAAACTTCAATTCCGGTTTGTATTTTCCATTAGTTATTTTTTTTTGTTATCGTTAATATTTTTTTTCGATAAATCTTTCATTTCGTTTGATAAGAACTTTTTCCGTTTCTCTGAATTTAGTTTTTAATTTTGTTCCTGTTTTAATTGCTGACTTTTTATACACGTGTTCTCCTCACAATACATTTGGTAAAAGACCAATAACATTCCCACTGTGTGTCTCAGGGAAGGTAAACATACGACAGACACGCAAACAGCACCATCATCTCATAAAGGTCTTCGTCACTTATTGAATGAGACATAAATGGATGGAAGCAACGGAATTTTTTTTTGTGTAATTGTTAACTTATTTTGTGTCTTATTGGTGTTTGGTGGTTTGTTTATTATTGGTTTATGTTACGGTTTAATATGGTGTGAATGTAGAAAATATTACAGTGTGAATCTTTTTGTTTACACACACACACACACACATGCGCACACACACACACACATGCGCCCACACACACACACACACACACACACACACACACACACTACGGACTTATAAAAAATATCCCAGAATTACTTCAGATCGTACATGTAAAGTTCTTCAGGAAGAATCTAACTTCACAAACTCTGTTAAATCTCATGCCAAATTTTGAACCCAATTATCACGTACAGGTAGTTGCTAATTGGCTAAATTGGCTCGGAGATTTAGGCTAGTCAAGCTCATCTGTGTTCGGTTTACTTAAGCTCAGTAAAGGGTTAAGTTTTATATATAAATATATATATATATATATATATATATATATATATATATATATATATATATATATATATATATATATATATATATATATATATATATATATATATATATATA
>NW_024744771.1:0-7500 GCF_018991925.1 Homarus americanus
GGCACATACAGAGTGGTCAGGAGAGGGGCGTGAGGGCAAGTGCACAAAGTGGTCTGGGAGAGTAAGCTTGGGCAGAGGGTCAGGAAGAGGGCGTGGGGTCAGGACAGGAGCAGGGTCAGGAGATCATCGGGGCTGGGAAACAGAGAAGTCAGGGAGGGGGCCAGCCGTGAGAGCGGCGTGGGGTCGGGACAGGGGATCTAGGAGAGCAGTGGGGTCAGGACAGAGTGGCTGGAGAGCAGCGTGGGGGGCCAGGACAGAGGGTCAGGAGAGCAGAGTGGGGGGTCAGGATGGGGCTGGGGAGAGGGTGTAGGGTCAGGGCAGAGGGTTAGGGAGAGCAGAGTGTGGTCAGACAGAGGGTCAGAGAGCTGCGTGGGGTCAGGGACAGAGTAGCCTGGAGAGCAGCGTGGGGTCAGGATGAGAGTGGTCAGGGAGAGGGCGGGGCAGGGACAAAGTGGTCTGGAGAGCAGCTTGGGGTCAGGACAGAGTGGTCAGGGGAGGGGCGTGGGGGTCAGGACAGAGTGGTCAGGAGAGCATTCAGGGGTCAGAACAGAGAAGCTGTGGAGGGGGCCGTGGGGTGTCAGGAGAGCGGCGGGGTCAGGACAGGGGGATCAGGAGAGCAGCGTGGGGGTCAGGGACAGAGGGTCAGGAGAGCAGGCGTGGGGTCAGGGACAGAGTGGTCAGGAGAGCAGCGGGGGTCAGGAGAGCAGCCCGGGTCAGGACAGAGTGGTCAGGGAGAGCAATGTGGGGGTCAGGACAAGGTGGCCAGGAGAGCAGCGTGGGGTCAGGGACAGAGTGGGGTAGGAGCAGCGTGGGGTCAGGACAGAGTGGTCAGGAGAGCAGCGTGGGGTTAGGAGAGCAGCCTCGGGTCAGGGACAGGAGTGGTCAGAGAGCATCGAGTCAGGACAGAGAAGTCAGGAGAGCAGCGTGGGTCAGGGACAGAGGGTCTGGGGAGAGCAGCGTGGGGTCAGAACAGGTGGTCAGGAGGGGGCCCTTTGGTGTCAGGAGAGCGGCGTGGGTCAGGACAGGGGGTCAGGAGTGCGTAGGGTCGAGGAGAGGGTGTGGGTGAGCGTGATCGATAAAGGTGGTGTTGGTCGGGGAGGGAGCCCTGGGGAGCAGACCTCGTCATTCCTGGCGGGGAAGACGCGGTGCACACGGGGCGCTGCGTTGGTTTCTCCACTTCCTCCATACCGCCACCTTCCTGGTTCTCACACTAGCGTTCCTGACCTCACCTCCATTTGTCTTCCAACAGCCCACTGTGCGTGTTGTTCTCCTAACACAAACGGCCATCTGAACAGTAAGGCGCCTACTACACACGCCATCGTCAGGAGCCTCAAGATCGCTGTCAGCGTGGAACCTGTTTGTTAGAGGCACCTGTAGCATTCGCCCAGAAAGCATCTTGAAGTGACTGTTATGAAGTTAAGATCGCGACGGCTGAGTTACGGAATGTTGTAACCGGAGAAGTGGGAGTGTGGAGAGGGAGGTGTTGGTAGGGTTGAGGAGTGGGGTGGCGTTGTGATGGGAGAGGCACGTGTTTGTGTTGTAATCCTCCTGTAAGCGCCCTGCCCACCTACTGACCTACTTAATACACTGGTGCGGTTACCACTGTCCACGAGCGATCCTCGATCCACTGATGGACGCACCTGTTGCATAAACCTTGCACAATGGGAATTGGGTTTAAAGGCTTTGTTGTCGGACTTTATGAACGAACAAATACATGGAACTGAAATTTATGTTATTCAAATGCCTTTCAAAAAGTTTTAATACAGTACTAGTTCGTGTGATATTTTGGAATTGTCGAATTTAGTGTAGTATTGTCGATGACATTCGCACAGTTTTTGGGAAGACGGGAGTCAGCCATAATCATTAGATACCTATGGTGCTAGTTGCTACTACACTCGACAAACACCACCGCCCACCGTTTGCTCTTATTTCACAAAGATTTAAGTATTATATTAGGATACTGACGGCAGGAGTCGTGTATAAGAATAGGAAGACAATCACACTTTCGCAACTGGTGAGCCTTGTGGTAACGACGTCTTCCTTCGAGTGATAATAACAATACGTCTACAATAAATGCCAACACATTCCCAGGAGTGATGTTTTGAGTTCCCAGAATAGTGTGTGAGTGGCTGGGGTGTCGTCCTGCACCTGCCAAACAATATACATTTCTGGTTTAGTTGCTTATACAGCGTGTGTGTGTGTTGGAACACTCAGCTCTCGTAGTGTCTAGAAGCTGATCAGTGGGGAACAAAAATATTGGCCTGGTTATTGTTTTTAGTTATTAATCTGGTAACTTCTTCAGGCGAAAGACAAGATAAATGACCCCAGTGATAATTGTTACAGACGGGTGTATATTGTATTTGCTTTTACAAAACCAAAGAACATACAAGTGTCGCTAAACTTAACTATCAGACTGTCCGTCCAGTGAGAAGCGTGGTATGTCCGTCCGACCACGAATGTCGACCTACCTAACACAAGTGGAACTGCTCCGTCCAGCACACTCTGTTACGCTGTCTTCGTGGAGTATAACAAAACCCGCACACACATCAAACTGACCTATTCCCAGGAAACCATTAAGTGACCTTACTAGAATACAGTCCAGTATATTTTTGACTGAGTTTTGAAAAGAGTCAATATGTGTGTAAATTTGTTCCACGGGTCCAATAGTTTATTGAAACCACAGTGAGAGGAGCGAGTGGAGCATGTGGCAGCAGTTTATGCCAATTATAACAGGATATAATCTGTTTTTTAGCTGCTTATAAAGGATAATAAATAGATGTTGAGACTGTGTGGACAAGCTCAATATGCTCATGATTTAAATATGTGTGTACAGTGAGGTGCGGACTAGACACCATCGTGGTATTTTGTCGTCGCCTGGTGGTCCTGTTAGTGACAACAGTCACCGCGGGTCACCAGGAATCACCAAGCATCAGCAGGAGCAGGGCGTAGCCCGCCATCAGCAGTGGCGTCTCATCCTGGGTTTCGCTTCCATCACCACCACCACGGGGCAGGCCAGAGCCGGCTCCTCCCGCCACCGTGCTGCCCAGTTTCCGAAACAGTCGTCGCCCGCTCCTGAGATGGACCTGCGACTGTTGCTGCAGGAGATGCTGCCCGCCAGACTTGCGGCGGGTCCCCAGTGAGTTGTCTTCCTTACCTACCTTCACTCCATGCTGGCAAGTATTTTATTGGGATACGGAGACACCCTGCCACATACATATACTGTATACTCGGGTAGCTGAGGGGCAACATGTCTTACAGCCACATTTTGATGTCATAATATTGTTCTGTAATAATTAACACCAAAAAATCGGCATTTCTATCGGACACGTCATATATAATTTATGAAAATTACTTGAGGTAACTTGCAAGATCTTAATGATCAGTCATTACCGTGAAAGAGGGTACAGAGTCTGTCTCCTGTCAATTTTAATTTTCAATTTCAATTGTTTATTCCTGATAGAGTAAAAGCGGATCCTAGTGCTGTCACTAGGCACCCCTGGTAATAACAACATGGTAGCATCTGCAAGTGGACAAGTATATACAGTATAAATATTATAAAGGGGCTTACTGAAGCCTAAGGAAGGAAGGAAGTTCCTTTAACACATAATCAATGTTATTTGATATAATATCTGGCCAGTATGGGAGATCATCGTGCCTGTCAGGGGTCGGAGTGGTGGTCCAGCAGGCGTTACGGAAGCGTTGTGTGTGGGGGACATCTTAGAGGTAGTGGATAAGGGTGCTGCTGTCGGGTCTTCTGCATAATGCACAATGATGATACGGGCAGCAATCACGTCCCTTTCCGCGACCCTTTCCCATAGACATACGAGAGGTCAGGAAGTTTACGGAGGACATCGTACCAGGTGGGCGGGGAGTCCACGGGATGGCTGCTTCCCCGAGCTTTCTGTTTGCGGCGAATTTGGGTCCTGTTAAAAAGTGTTCGAGGAACAACGTTGTCAGGTGGCCTTGTTACAGCCAGTCTTGGCAAGGCCATCTGCTGCCCTCCCCGAGATACCGACATGACTGGGTATCCAATCTCCTGTCTTAAAGAGTCACTGGTTCGATCCCAGGACACAGGCCATTCCATCCAACTTGATATTTTTGGGTTGGCGAAATGAAATCGTCGAGTCGCACTACAGTCACGCTACCTCTCTGTGTACTGAAGTTTTAGAGCGCACAATATAAAACACACGCAGCCCTGGCTTTATGATCCACTTCACTTTCCCGATACAAGATGTGTGCTGTGTATCTACATGTTGAGTAATTGAGTTCCAACTACGCCACTTTTTTTTCTTTTAAAACACACATAACTAGGGACAAATCCAACACAGCGACCGGGTTGATTAGTTGCTGTGATTGTTTGGAAGAGAAGGGGGATGACATAATTGGTCTATCTCACATCGCTCTGTTGAAATTTATCTTGTGAGAGTCTTACCTGTAATCAGGAGGTAAATTGCGGTAAATCAGGTAATGTCTGTGTGTGTGGTCTGTCCGTCCGTCCGTCCGTCCTGTCCTGTTTATGGTTATTGTTGTTTATTTGTCGAGGTTTATTTTTCCGAATTTTATCACCACTTGTAATTTAATTTCTGGTATCTGGGCAAAGCTTCAGCATCATTCGCTCTTGTTAGATTAGTTAGGGCTGAGTGAGGGGTTGAAGAAGTTGAGGGGGTGGGGTTAGGTTGAGGGGTGGGGTTAGGTTGGAGGAGGGGTGGGGTTAGGTTGAGGGGTGGGGTTAGTTAGGTGAGTGAGGGGTGGGGTTAGGTTGAGGTGGGGTTAGGTTGAGGGGTGGGGTTAGGGTTAGGTTGAGGGGTGGGTTAGGTTGAGGGGTGGGGTTAGGGTTAGGTTGAGGGGTGGGGTTAGGTTAGGTTAGGTGAGGTGAGGTGAGGGGGGGTTAGTTGACAGGAATCCAGACACACAGAAATTGTTTGCATGGGTGGACGGTGTAAGAATACGTGGTTGGAATTGACGACTTGGCGGAAAGAGGTTGGTGATTGGGTGGTTGGCTAAGGTCGTCTGGCTGTCACAGGGATTTATTTATTAATTTATTTATTTATTTTAATGTGGGACAGGTCAATTAATTGTCGACAAGGACACGGAGACAAATTTAGCAGTCGGCTGAAATTAGGGTGCATGGTGGGCGGTCAGAGTGGTATAATGTGGGTGGCCAGTGGGTGGTGGATCGTATAAGGGTGGCTGTGCGGCGGTGGATCAATAAGGCTGGGTAGGGCGGTGGTCTGGCAGGATGGGGTGGCCAGTGGTGGTGGACTGGTATATAAAGGGTGGCCAGTGGGCGGTGGAGTGGTATTGGGGGTGCGTGGGTGGTGGACTGGTATAATAAGGGTGGCCAGTGGGCGGTGGGGTAGGTAAAGGGTGGCCAGGGGTGGTGGACTGGTATAAGGGTGGGCCAGTGGGCGGTGGAGTAGATAAGGGTGGAAAGTGGGCGTGACTGGTATAAGGGTGGCCAGTGGGCGGGAGTGGTATGGGCTAGGCGGTGCCAGTGGGCGGTGGGAGTGGTATAATAAGGGGTGGCCAGTGGGCGGTGGTCTGGTATAAGGGTACAGTGTGGTGGACTGGTTATAATAAGGGTGGCTGCAAGGTGGAGTGGTATAATAAGGTGGCCAGTGGCGGTGGACTGGTATAATAAGGGTGGCCAGTGGGCGGTGGAGTGACATAATAAGGTTGCCAGTGGGCGGTGGAGTGGTATATTGTGGGTGGCCAGTGGGCGGTGGAGTGGTATATCAAGGGTGGCCAGTAGGCGGTGGAGTGGTATAATGTGGGTGGCAGTGGGGGTGGAGTGGTATAATAAGGGTGGCCAGTGGGCGGGAGTGGTATAATAAGCGGTGGCGTGGTGGTGGACTGGCATAAGGGTGCAGTGGGCGGTGGACTGGTATAATAAGGGTGGCCAGTGGTGGTGGACTGGTATATAGGGTGGCCAGGTGGGTGTGTCTGGTATAATAAAGTTGTCCAGTGGTGGTGGACTGGTATGTGGCCAGTGGGCGTGGACTGGTATAAGGGTGGCCAGTGGTCTGGTATAATAGGTGCCATGGGCGTGGACTGGTGTAATAAGGGTGCCAGTGGGTGGTGGAGTGGTATATAAAGGGTGGGCAGTGGGCGGTGGAGTGGTATAATAAGGGTGGCGTGGGCGGTGGTCTGGTATAATAAGGGTGGCCAGTGGGCGGTGGAGTGACATAATGGGGGTGGCAGTGGGCGGTGGACTGGTATAATAGGGTGGCCAGTGGGCGGTGGTCTGGTATAATATGGGTGGCAGTGGGTGGTGGAGTGACATATCAGGGTGGGTGGCTGTGGGGCGGTGACTGGGTATAATAAGGGTAACAGTGGGCGGTGGACTGGTATAAGAGTGCCAGTGGTGGTGGAGGACATAATAAGGGTGGCCAGTGGGCGGTTTACTGGTATAATGGGTGGTGGCCAGTGGGCGGTGGTCTGGTATAAGGGGTGGCCGTGGGCGGTGGAGTGGTATAAGGGTGTGTGGGCGGTGGTCTGGTATAATAAGTGTGGCCAGGTGGGTGGTGGAGTGTATAATGATGGCCAGTGTGGCGGTGGAGTGGTATAATAAGGGTGCAGTGGGCGGTGGAGTGACATAATGAGGGTGCAGTGGAAGGTGGAGTGGTATAATAAGGGTGGCCAGTGGGCGGTGGTCTGGTATAATAAGTGTGGCCAGTGGGTGGTGGAGTGGTGATGAGGACGGCCAGTGGGCGGTGGTCTGGTATAATGAGTGTGGCCAGGTGGTGGAGTGGTATATTAAGGATGGCCAGTGGGCGGTGGAGTGGTGATAATAAGGGTGGGCCAGTGGGCGGTGGAGTGATATAATAAGGGTGGCCAGTGGGCGTGAGTGGTATAATAGGGTGGGCCAGTGGGCGGTGGTCTGGTATAATGAGTGCCAGTGGGCAGGGGTGGTATAATAAGTGATGGCCAGTGGGCGGTGGTCTGGTATAAGTGTACAGTGGGTGGAGTGGCATAATAAGGGTGGCCAGTGGGCGGTGGACTGGTATAATAAGGGTGGCCAGTGGGCGGTTGACTGGTATAATAAGGGTGGCCAGTGGGTGGTGGAGTGGTATAATGGTGTGGCCAGTGGGCGTGGACTGGTATATTAAGGGTGGCCAGTGGGCGGTGGTCTGGTATAAATATGTGGTGGCCAGTGGGCGGTGGGAGTGGTATAATAAGGGTGGCCAGTGGCGGTGGACTGGTATAATAAGGGGTGGCCAGTGGGTGGTGGACTGGTAATAAGGGTGGCCAGTGGGTGGTGGACTGGTATAAGGGTGGCCAGTGGGCGGTGGGTGGTATAATAAGGTGGCTAGTGGTCGGTGGTCTGGTATAATAAGGGTGCCAGTGGGCGGTGGAGTGGTATAATAAGGATGGCCAGTGGGCGGTGGACTGGTATAAGGGGTGGCCAGTGGGTGGTGGACTGGTATAATAAGGTGGCCAGTGGGCGGTGGAGGGTATAATGAGGGGTGGCCAGTGGGCGGTGGACTGGTATAAGGGTGG
>NW_024744771.1:10000-22491 GCF_018991925.1 Homarus americanus
GAGTTGTTTATTATTTTAACACTAGATGGGATGGTACTGTTCTTATAGCTATCTGTGGGGGTGTGTCACGGTGGCTCAACACGTTCACTTAACACCACGTACACTCGCGGCAAGTCCTACTCGGCCCACGCCTCACCCGGCCCACAGCCGGTCCATGCCTCACCCGGGCCACCTCACCCCCGGCCCGTCCCAACCGGTCCATGTCCCAACCGGTCCATGCCTCACCCGTCCATGCCTCACCCGCCCACGCCTCACCCGCCACACTCCCCGGTCCATGCCTCACTCCAGCCCTCCCACCAGCCCACGCCTCACCCGGCCCACGCCCTCCCAGCCCACCTCCTCCCCAACCCGGCCCACACTCCCAACTCTCGTTAAGCCCCACCCACTTAGTCTTAGATTTAATTCATTTTAATCAATTTATAATTTATATTTTTTTTTCTTTTCAGTCTTGTCAAAGGGTTAAAGTTATTACCTATTTATAATCACTGTCCATTAATTCACCTGTAGTTTTTATTTATATCTATTTTTCTTCAGTTATTTTTATTTGTCTTAAACAGTTGGTAGTAGGCAGCTACCAAACAGGGAGGTACTACCGCCTGGGAAGATATTGGCAGCATAATGTGTTGACTAATGGTAGTCCCTGCTGCCATATGTGACCAAGTCCCAGGTTGCTGATCTGTCACTCTGCCTCATTTACACACAATTGTAGGGTCTCAATTGTTTCTCTTACTTTGACAACACAACTTACACACTGTATATGGTGCCTCACTATTGATCTTTTTAATTTTAGTATTTCTTTATGGTTCTTTATTACTATTATTATTATTATTATTATTATTATTGTTATTCAATTTTTTCAATTTCAATTGTTTATTCCTTGATAGAGGAAGCGGGATCCTAGTGCTGTCACTAGGTACAATGACACCAGAAGCATCTGGCAAGTGTGACAAGTATATACAGTATAAATATTATAAAGGGCTTTACTAAAGCCTAAGGAAGGATGGAAGGATATTCCTTTAACACATCATCAATGTTATTTACATAATATCTGGCCAGTATGGGGAGGATCATCGTGTCTCCGTCGGGGTCGTGGAGTGGTGGTGCAGCAGGCGTCAGAAGCGTTGTGTGTGGGGACATGTAGTGGATAAGGGTGCTGCTGTCAGGTCTTCTGCATAATGCACAATGATGATACGGGCAGCAATCACGTCCTTTCCGCGACCCTTTCCCATAGACATACGAGAGGTCAGGAAGTTTACAGACATCGTACCTGGAGGGAGAGTCAGAGATGGCTGCTTCGAGCTTCTCTCTGTTTATTGTTATTATTATTATTATTATTATTATTATTATTATTATTATTATTATTATTATTGTTATTATTATTATTATTATTATTATTATTATTATTTATTATTATTATTATTATTATTATTATTGTTATTATTTATTATTATTGTTGTTAATATTATTATTATTATTATTGTTAATATTATTATTATTATGATTATTATTATTAATATTAATTTATTATTATTATTTTTGTTAATATTATTATTATTATTATTATTATTATTATTGTTATTGTTATTATTCTTTTATTATTATTATTTGCTAATATTATTATTATTAATATTATTATTATTAATATTATTATTATCAATTATTATTATTATTTATTTTTATTGTTAATATTATTATTAATATTATTATTATTATTATTATTATTATGATTATTATTATTATTATTATTTATATTATTATTATTATTGTTATTATTATTATTAATATTATTATTATTATTATTATTATTATTAATATTATTTATATTATTATTATTATTATTATTATTATTATTATTATTATTATTATTATTATTATTATTATTATTATTAATATTATTATGATTATTATTGTTAATATTATTATTATCAGTATTATTATTATTGTTATTTTTATTTTATTATTATTATTATTATTATTATTATTATTATTATTATTATTAATATTATTATTATTATTATTATTATTATTATTATTATTATTATTAATATTATTATTATTATTATTATTATTATTATTATTTTGTTAATATTATTATTATTATTATTATTATTATTATTATTATTATTATTGTTAATATTATTATTATTATGATTATTATTATTAATATTATTATTATCAGTATTGTTATTATTGTTATTTTTATTATTATTATTATTATTATTATTATTATTATTATTATTATTATATTATTTTCGCCCACCAGGCCTTGATGTGGGTCATTAATGCCCGTAAAAAAAAAGAATAGCCCTTCACTTCTTTTCCCTAAAACGCTATTTGGGGGATTAGGTTAGGTTAGGTTAGGTTAGCATTCAGGCGGTTAATTATTAGTATATATAAGGTGATGTGGGATAGGTTAGGTTAGGTTAGGTTAGGCTAGGCTAGGTTAGGTTAGGTTAAGATAAGTAAGGTTAGATGAGGTTAGGTTAGATAAGTTCAGGCTTGGTTAGGTTAAGTTAGCATTAGGGGGTGTAATTTTATCTTTTCTAACAAGTTGTTGCTCGTGTGTGACGTCGTGTTAGAGTGTAGTGATGAAGTGGTGTATGGGTGTAGTGGTGTCAGAGTGTAGTGGTGTCAGGGTGCAGTGGTGTCAGGGTGTAGTGGTGTAAGTGTGGATTTGTGTCAGGGTGTAGTGGTGTAAGGGTGTAGTGGTGTCAGGTGTAGTGGTGTCAGGGTGTAGTGGTGTCAGGGTGTAGGGATGTAGTGGTGTCAGGGTGTAGTGGTGTCAGGGGTGTAGTATGGGGTGTAGTATCAGGGTGTAGTGGTGTCAGGGTGTAGTGGTGTCAGGGGTGTGTGGTGGTGTGGGGTGTAGTGGTGTCAGGGGTGTAGTGGTGTCAGGGTGTGGGGATGTAGTGGTGTCAGGGTGTAGTGGTGTCAGGGTGTAGTGGTGTAAGGGTGTAGTGGTGTCAGGGTGTAGTGGTGTCAGGGTGTAGGGATGTAGTGGTGTCAGGGTGTAGTGGTGTCAGGGTGTAGTGGTGTAAGGGTGTAGTGGTGTCAGGGTGTAGTGGTGTGGTGTAGTGGTGTCAGGTGTAGTGGTGTCAGGGGTGTAGGGATGTGGTGTCAGGGGTGTAGTGGTGTCAGGGTGTAGTGGTGTAAGGGTGTAGTGGTGTCAGGGTGTAGTTTGTGTCAGGGTGTAGTGGTGTCAGGGTGTAGTGGTGTAAGGGTGTAGTGGTGTCAGGGGTGTAGTGGTGTCAGGGTGTAGGGATGTAGTGGTGTCAGGGTGTAGTGGTGTCAGGGTGTAGTGGTGTAGGTGTAGTGGTGTAAGGGTGTAGTGGTGTCAGGGGTGTAGTGGTGTCAGGGTGTAGTGGTGTCAGGGTGTAGGGATGTAGTGGTGTCAGGGTGTAGTGGTGTAGTCTGCATTTCATTAACGAACCTCTTAGGGAGACGGTCAGGTCAGGTGTCCTCTTAAGAATTTGGTCTTTTTATCCTTATTTCTCAACTTACTCTAAAGAAGGGTTTTGTAACGTTGATTTAGTGGGGGTGACGTGGTGGGGAGTGGTGACGTGGTGGGGTGGTGACGTGTGGGGAACGGTGGATTGTGGTGACGTGGTGGGGATGGTGGTGACGTGGTGGGGTTTGGTGGTGACTTGGTGGGTGGTGGTGACGTGGTGGGGTGGTGACGTGAGGGAGAATGTAGACCTCAGGTTGGGGGAGTAATAGAGTCGTGTGGGGAGTCAGATTTCTAAGATTTTATATATTTTTCGTAACATAAGATTCTAACGAGTGTCTTCCCTATAGTGTTGTTGTGTGAGGCGTCTGCAGGGAAGTAAAACTACGTTGAAAATGGCAATAAACTCGTGCTGTGATTCGAAGTGTATGTTGACTCTAAGTTAAGTTTAGTCAAGTGCAATTCAGAAACGATAGTAACGAATATTTTTTTATTCTCTTCCTCCAACGGTGTACAAGGGGTTAGGTTAGGTTGGTTTGGTTTGGTTTGGTTGGTTTGGTTTGGTTTGGTGTGGTTTGGTTTGGTTTGGTGTGGTGTGGTTTGGTGTGGTTTGGTTTGGTTTGGTGTGGTGTGGTTTGGTTTTGTTTGGTTTGGTGTGGTTTGGTTTGGTGTGGTTTGGTTTGGTTTGGTGTGGTTAGGTTTGGTTTGGTGTGGTTTGGTTTGGTGTGGTTGGGTTTGGTGTGGTTTGGTTTGGTGTGGTTGGGTTTGGTGTGGTTTGGTTTGGTGTGGGTTTGGTGTGGTTTGGTGTGGTTGGGTTTGGTTTGGTGTGGTTTGGTTGGTGTGGTTAGGTTTGGTGTGGTTTGGTTTGGTGTGGTTAGGTTTGGTGTGGTTTGGTTTGGTGTGGTTTGGTGTGGTTTGGTTTGGTGTGGTTTGGTTTGGTTTGGTGTGGTTTGGTTTGGTTTGGTTTGGTGTGGTTTGGTTTGGTGTGGTTTGGTTTGGTGGTTTGGTTTGGTGTGGTTTGGTTTGGTTTGGTGGTTTGGTTTGGTTAGGTTTGGTGTGGTTGGGTTTGGTGTGGTTTGGTTTGGTTTGGTTTGGTTTGGTTTGGTTTGGTTTGGTGTGGTTTGGTTTGGTTTGGTGTGGTGTGGTTTGGTGTGGTTTGGTTTGGTTTGGTGTGTGTGGTGTGGTTTGGTTTGGTTTGGTTTGGTGTGGTTTGGTTTGGTGTGGTTTGGTTTGGTTTGGTGTGGTTGGGTTTGGTTTGGTGTGGTTTGGTTTGGTGTGTAGGTTTGGTGTGGTTTGGTTTGGTGTGGTTAGGTTTGGTGTGGTTTGGTTTGGTGTGGTTTGGTGTGGTTTGGTTTGGTGTGGTTTGGTTTGGTTTGGTGTGGTTTGGTTTGGTTTGGTTTGGTTGGTTTGGTTTGGTTTGGTTTGGTGTGGTTTGGTTTGGTTGGGTTTTGGTGGTTGGGTTTGGTGTGGTTGGGTTTGGTGTGGTTAGGTTTGGTGTGGTTTGGTTTGGTTTGGTGGTGTGGTTTGGTGTGGTTTGGTTTGGTGTGGTTTTGGTGTGGTTAGGTTTGGTGTGTGGTTAGGTTTGGTGTGGTTAGGTTTGGTGTGGTTTGGTTTGGTGTGGTTGGGTTTGGTGTGGTTTGGTTTGGTGTGGTTGGGTTTGGTGTGGTTAGGTTTGGTGTGGTTGGGTTTGGTGTGGTTTGGTTTGGTGTGGTTTGGTTTGGTGTGGTTAGGTTTGGTGTGGTTAGGTTTGGTGTGGTTGGGTTTGGTGTGGTTGGGTTTGGTGTGGTTAGGTTTGGTGTGGTTGGGTTTGGTGTGGTTGGGTTTGGTGTGGTTAGGTTTGGTGTGGTTTGGTTTGGTGTGGTTTGGTTTGGTTTGGGTTTTTGATTTTGTTTTGTTTAGTTCTGTTAGGTTTGGTTTGGTTTGGTTAGGTTGTTTTTTCTGTTTTTTGTTTGGTTAGGTTAGGTTTGTTTGTTCAGTTTTGTTTGGTCTGGTTTGGTTTAGGATAGGTGGGTTAATTACTGCTCGTGTTGGGGTATGCAGTACAGTAGTTGTTGTTGTTGTACAGTAAGAGTAAGTAGAACAGGGGTAAGTGTATCCGTAGAGTTGTTTATGGTCTGCCAAAGGTGGATGGTTGGTCAGTGTCCTGTAGGCCCCAGACTTAATCTAACCCTATTAAGTGGGGCCCGGATCTATGGGTCAGGGCCCCCCTCCCCAATTTCTCATGGGTTCCTGTTGTGTGTAATAGGTTTCCGTTGTAATAGGTCCCTCTCTTAATGGGTCAGCTTTCTACATTCTTCCCTCCTCCTCCTCCTCCTCTCCTCCTCCTCCTTCTCCTCCTCCTCCTCCTCCCCTCCTCCTCCTCCTCCTCCTCCTCCTCCTCCTCCTCCTCCTCTCCTCTCTCCCCTCCCTCCCTCCTCCTCCTCCTCCCTTCCTCTCCTCTTCCTCCTCCTCCTCCTCCTCCTCCTCCTCCTCTCCTCCTCCCTCCTCCTCCTCTCCCTCTTCCTCCCTCCTCTTCCTTTCCTCTCCCTCTTCCTCTTCCTCTTCCTCCTCCTCCTCCTCCTCCTCTCCTCCTCCTCCTCCTCCTCTCCCTCTTCCTCCTCCTCCTCCTCTTCCTCTTCCTCTCTCTCTTCTCTTCTCCTCCTCCTCCTCCTCCTCCTCCTCTCCTCCTCCTCCTCTCTCCTCTCCTCTTCCTCCTCCTCCTTCTCCTCCTTCTCCTCCTCTTCCTCCTCCTCCTCCTTCACTTATCCAGCTATCTTAGAACAGTTTCCCTCTACAGCTTCTTCATCTTGTCTATGTCAAGGTTAACTATTTTCCACGTGTGTGTCCGTAAGCAGTTTAGTCTTAGGTGTGTCTATATCATCCTTGAGTTATTATAAGTCCCTCGATGTCTGTCCTCTTGCACTTGGCTGTCTGGCTCACTCCCCCAGACACCACTACCATATATGTCACTATCACCACCATCACCACCACCACTACTACCACTACTACCACCATTTCCTCACGTAAATTGGTGCTGTGTTATATAGTAGGATCTTTTGTGCACGATGTGTTTTCACCATGATTCTTATTGTTATGTCTCCCCGGTGTGCTTGTTGGGGCGTGAACCAGTTAGTGTTGATGGTGTGTGTGCGTATGTGATTTGATTTGATTTTGCCGCTTACAGCGGCTGCTTTATTACCCACACTCATCCTGTGAGCGGTAGCGCAAAGGATTACAGAGTAGGGTTTACAACGGGTCATAATAATTAACCCTCGTTGTCAGGATATTATGGCACTGAATGTTACACAGTATTTCATTTACATTATTTGTTTAGTTCTATACATAAAGGGTAACTTATTCACAGCGTGCAGGCGTGTGAGGCAGTATGTCTGGCCTCACACTTTGTTATCACATTTACGTAAGTATTCAAGCATTGCGTATTGGTTCTGTACATGAGTATTGATATAGTTACTAAGTGCAAAGTGGATACAATCTTAATATGTCGGCTATCTTGCCATTAGAGATGAAGTGTTGTGCCATTTCACACACAGTGTGTGGACCTGTCCTAAAGGTTCTATCTTCACACAGTCGAGGACGTAGTGTTCAGAGTGTGTGGCCATATGTATGGCCACACATACATTTAGTTTTGTTTACATCTGCTTGAGGAACATACTGCCAAAGGTACTTATATCCTAACCTTAATCTAGCGGTTACAACATCTTGTAATCTAGTGATCTTGTTACTTGCTCCATATACATGTTTCATGATACATCTCATCATGGTAACCTATGGATCGACTAGTGCCTGTTTGTACTTGTCTGCCGTCAAACTCATCAATAAGTTCTTTCCTAATTACATTTTTAAGGTTCTTTTGACAGACCCAAATTGTATTCAACGGTGTCTTTGTTAGACGCGAGTTTGGCGAGCATCAACTCTGTCATGTTTTATGAGGGGATCACAACAGTTTGACCTTGACACCCGGTCAACAAGGCACGCACATTTGTGTCTGGCTTCAGAGACAAGAGCGTGACAACCTGAGTCGAGGTACCAAGGGCAAGTAGTGAATAGAGAGTCAGTGATGATGAGACTGTCAGTAACAGTGGTTTCAATGAATTTAATAGCTGTTAGTATGGCAACTAATTCAGTTTGTAGAGTGGATGCCCAGTTGTTAATTCTAACTCCTTTCTCAATTATATTACTGTCAGGTTGAGTCACAACAATAGCACTTCCAGCCTTCCCACAGGCGGTGTTAAGAGACCCCGGTGTAGATGGTCTGTGTGATATTATCATCAGTCTGTAGAGTGTATGTGTTCTAAGAGCTCTCAATTTGGCAGTGTGTTTGAGATAAATGTTGTATAATTAATTTTTAGGCGGATACGTCGGTTGTATATCGAAGGAACTGTCCGCCAGGGTGGCAGGAAGCGCTGTTGTGTCTCAACTTTGTACAGGTGGTCTAGTCCAAATATCTTCATATGTGTAGCTGTAGTTTGGATCCATTTAGACTCAGTAGTCCCATGGTTCATACATTCTAGCAATTTTAAGGAAACAATGTTATCAGGATCACCACGCAGAAGCCTCAGGGCTATCATGTGTGTGTGTGTGTGTGTGTTTGTGTGTGTGTGTGTGTGTGTGTGTGTGGTAAAGTCAGTTGACGCCGATGCAACTGATTTTGATTATTATTATCATCATCATCATCATCATCATCATCATCATCATCATCATCATCATCATCATCTATTTTAGCTACTTACACGTTGGCCTCCACACACCATATTTCTCAGAGGGTCGACCGACGAATGAATGTTTGTCCCTTTCACTATACACGTATCTAAAATGGTTCACACACACACAAAAACTATGAAAATCAAAATGGCGTCAAATGTACTCTAAGACTTGATTCATTTATTTTTATTTTCATTTTTTTAATATTATTTTTGTATGAGGCAAGAGATGAGACAAGAGGAGGGGTAAGTGGAGGAAGGGGTGGAGAGGGAGGGGTAAGGGAGGGAAGGGGTGGGAGAGGGAGGGGTGGGGGGGAGGGAAGGGTGGGAGAGGAGGGGTAAGGGAGGGAAGGTGGGGAGAGGAGGGGTAAGTGGAGGGAAGGGGTGGGAGAGGAGGTAAGGGAGGGAAGGGGTGGGGAGGAGGGGTAAGGGAGGGAAGGGGGAGAGGAGGGGTGGGGTGGAGGGAAGGGGGAGAGGGAGGGGTGGGTGGAGGGAAGGGGGAGAGGGAGGGGTAAGGGAGGGAAGGGTGGGAGAGGGAGGGGTAAGGGGAGGGAAGGGTGGGAGAGGAGGGTAAGGGAGGGAAGGGGTGGAGAGGAGGGGTGGGTGGAGGGAAGGGGTGGGAGAGGAGGGGTAAGTGGGGAGGGAAGGGGAGAGGAGGGGTAAGGGAGGGAAGGGTGGGAGAGGAGGGGGTGGAGGGAAGGGGTGAGAGGAGGGAGGGTGTGGGAGGGAAGGGGTGAGAGGAGGGAAGGGAGGGAAGGGGGAGAGGAGGGAAGGGGGGGAGAGGGAGGGGTGGGGTGGAGGGAAGGTGGGAGAGGGAGGGGTGGGGTGGAGGGGAAGGTGGGGAGAGGAGGGGAAGGGAGAGAGGGAGGGGTAAGGGGAGGGGAAGGGGTGGAAGAGGAGGAGGTGGAGGGAAGGGGTGGGAGAGGAGGGAAGGGAGGGAAGGGGTGGGAGGAGGGAAGGGGTGGGAGAGGAGGGGGTGGGGTGGAGGGAAGGGGTGGGAGAGGAGGTGGGAGGGAAGGGGTGGAGAGGAGGGGTAGGGAAGGGGTGGGAGAGGGGAGGGGTGGAGGGGAAGGGGTGGGAGAGGAGGGGTAAGTGTGAGGGAAGGTGGGAGAGGAGGGGGTGGAGGGAAGGGTGGAGAGGAGGGGTGGGTGAGGGAAGGGGTGGAGAGAGGGGTAAGTGGAGGGAACGGTGGAGAGGAGGAAAAGTGGAGGGAAGGTGGGAGAGGGAGGGGTAAGGAGGGAAGGGTGGGAGAGGAGGGGTAGGTGCAGGGAAGGGGTGGGAGAGGGAGGGGTAAGTGCAGGGAAGGGGGGAGAGGAGGGGTAAGGGGAGGGAAGGGGTGGGAGAGGGGAGGGGGTGGAGGGAAGGGGTGGGAGAGGAGGGGTGGTGCAGGGAAGGGGTGGGAGAGGGAGGGGTGGGTGGGAGGGAAGGGGTGGAGAGGAGGGGTGCAGGGAAGGGGTGGGAGAGGAGGGAAAAGGGAGGGAAGGGTGGAGAGGAGGGGTGTGGAGGGAAGGGGTGGGAGAGGAGGAGGGGTGGAGGGGGGGTGGGAGAGGGAGGGGTAAGGGAGGGAAGGGGTGGAGAGGAGGAAGGTGGAGAGGAGGGGTAAGTGGAGGGAAGGGGTGGAGAGAGGGGAAGGGGTGGGAGAGGAGGAAGGGTGGGAGAGGAGGGTGGGTGGAGGGAAGGGGTGGAGGGAGGGGGAGGAGGGAAGGGTGAGAGGAGGGTTAAGTGGAGGAAGGGTTAAGTGAGGGAAGGGGTGAAGAGGAGGAGAAGGGAGGGATAAGGGAGAGGAGGGAGTAAGTGTGGAGGGAAGGGGTGGGAGAGGGAGGGAAGGTGAGAGGAGGGGGGTGGGAGGGAAGGGGTGGGAGAGGAGGGGTGGGGTGGGAGGGAAGGGGTGGGAGGAGAGGGGTAATGGAGGGAAGGGGTTGGAGAGGAGGGGTTAAGGGGAGGGAAGGGGTTAAGTGGGAGGGAAGGGGTGAAGAGGAGGAGTAACTGGAGGGAAGGGTGGAAGAGAGGAGGTGGGAGGGAAGGGTGAAGAGGAGGAGGTGGAGGGAAGGGGTGGGAGAGGGAAGGGGTGGAGGGAAGGTTGAAGAGGAGGGGTGGGAGGGAAGGGTGGGAGAGGAAGGGTAAGTGGAGGAAGGGGTGAAGAGGAGGAAAGGGTGGAGGGAAGGGGTGGGAAGAGGAGGGTAAGGGAGGGAAGGGTGGAGAGGAAGGGTAAGTGGGAGGGAAGGGTGAAGAGGAGGAGTAAGGGAGGGAAGGGGTGAAGAGGAGGAGGCGGGGGGGGGGTGGGGGGTGTGGAGGGAAGGGGTGGAGAGGAAGGGTAAGTGGAGGGAAGGGGAAGAGGAGGAGGGGTGAGGGAAGGGTGAAGAGGAAGGGTAAGTGAGGAAAGGTGGAGAGGAAGGGTAGTGGAGGGAAGGGGTGGAGGAGGAGGTGGAGGGAAGGATGAAGAGGGAGGGAAGGTGAAGAGGAGGGTTAAGGGAGGAAGGGGTGAAGAGGAAGGGGTAAGTGAGGGAAGGGAGGAAGGGAGCAGGCCGCCGATTAGATACATAGCTCCTGATTGTTGGAGAATTTAACAAACGGGTGAGTGAGGGAGGTGGTGCCCCTGCAGCCTGTTGACTCGGTGAACGATATCGAGGGTGCAGTGGCACTTGCAGCAGTGGTCCTAGGTGGTGCAGTGGTACTAGTGGTGGTGGTACTAGTGGTGCAGGTATTAGTGGTGCAGTGGTACTAGTGGTGCAGTGGTACTAGTGGGTAGTGGTCTTAGTGGTGCAGTGGTTCTAGTGGTGCAGTGGTATTAGTGGGTGCAGTGGTGCTAGTGGTGCAGTGGTGGTACTAGTGGTGCAGTGGTCTGGGTAGTGGTACTAGTGGTGCAGTGGGCCTAGTGGTGCAGTGGTTCTAGTGGTGCAGTGGTACTAGTGGTGCAGTGGTCACTAGGTAGTGGTACTAGTGGTGCAGTGGGTACTGGTGCAGTGGTCTCTAGGTGCAGTGGTACTAGTGGTGCAGTGGTTCTAGTGGTGCAGTGGTACTAGTGGTGCAGGCATTGGTGCAGTGGTCAGGGTGGTGCAGTGGTCCAGTGGTGCAGTCTAGTGGTGCAGTGGTACAGTGGTGCAGGGTACTAGTGGTGCAGTGTCTAGTGGTGCAGTGGCATTTAGGTGGTGCAGTGGCACTAGTGGTGCAGTGGTACTAGTGGTGCAGTGGTACTAGTGGTGTGGTACTAGTGGTGCAGTGGTACTAGTGGTGCAGTGGTACTAGTGGTGCAGTTGTACTAGTGGTGCAGTGGGTGCATTGGGTGCAGTGGTACGGTGGTGCAGTGGTACTAGTGGTGCAGGTGGTACTAGTGGCAGTGGTACTAGTGGTGCAGGGTACTAGTGGTGCAGTGGCACTAGTGGTGCAGTGGTCCTAGTGGCAGTGGTAAGTGGAGTGGCAGTGGTACTAGTGGTGCAGTGGTACTAGTGGTGCAGTGCGTCAGTGGTACTAGTGGTGCAGTGGTACTAGTGGCAGTGGCAGTGGTGCAGTGGTACTAGTGGTGCAGTGGTACTAGTGGTGGAGTGGTACCAGTGGTGCAGTGGTCCGAGTGGTGCAGTGGCACTAGTGGTGCAGTGTTCAGTGGTGCAGTGGTACTAGTGGCAGTGGTACTAGTGGTGCAGTGGTACTAGTGGCAGTGGTACTAGTGGTAGGTGGTACTAGTGGCAGTGGTACTAGTGGTGCAGTGGTACTAGTGGTGCAGTGGTCTTAGTGGCAGTGGTACTAGTGGTGCATTGGTACTAGTGGTCTAGTGGGTGAGGGTCTCAGTGGTGAGTGGTACTAGTTGTGCAGTGGTATTGGTGGCAGTGGTTCAGGTGTAGTGGTACTAGAATGCGCAGGTAGCCAGGAGGTGCAGTGGTACTAGTGGATGCAGTGGTACTATTGGTGCAGTGGTACTAGAACGCAGTGGTACTAGGAGGTGTAGTGGTACTAGTGATGCAGTGGTACTATTGGTAGTGGTACTAGAGGCGCAGTGGTACTAGAGGTGTAGTGGCAATTTAGTGGTGCAGTGGTACTAGTGGTGAGTGGTACTAGTGGTGCTGTGGTACTAGTGGTGCAGTGAGTACTAGTGGTAGTGTACTGGGGTGGCAGTGTGGTACTAGTGGTGCAGGGTACTAGTGGTGCAGTGGTACTAGTGGTGCAGTGGCACTAGTGGTGCAGTGTATTGAGTGGTAGGTGGTAGTTCTGGCGTGGAAGGTCTGGGCTCTTATGTTTATTGGGGCAGACACACACACACACACACACACACACACACACATACATGGACACACACACACACAGGAGGATGTTTACTGGGCGAGCAATGTAATCCGAACGAAGCACACTGA
>NW_024744772.1:0-11334 GCF_018991925.1 Homarus americanus
TCTGGGAGTGTCTCAGGTGCACCTGAGACATCAGAGGTGTACCTGAGTGTCACGGGTGCCTTGGGAGGCCAGGGGTACCTGGGAGTGTCGGAGGTGTACCTGAGTGTCAGAGGTGCACCCTGGGAGCACTCAGAGGTGTACCTGGGAGTATAGGAGGTTTACCCTGGGGAGTGTCGGAGACATACCTGGAGTGTCGTGGAGGCGTACTGGGAGTGTCAGATGTGTACCTGGAAGGCTGAGTAAAATGGAATGTCTGAGGTGCACCTGGGAGTGTCTGAGGTGTACCTGGCAGTGTCTGAGGTGTACCTGGCAGTGCTGGGGTGGTGTAGCCTGGGAGTGTCAGCGCAGGTACCTGGGAGTGTCAGGAGGTGTACCTGGGAGTGTCAGAGCTGTACCTGGGAGCGTTGGGGAGAAGTACCTGGGAGTGTCAGAGGTGTACCTGGTAGTGTCAGGTGGTGTACCTGGGAGTGTCAGAGGCGGGTACCTGAGTGTCAGAGGCATACATGTGGAGTATCAGAGGTGTACTTGGGAGTGCCGGGGAGGTGTGGCCTGGGAGGTCAGAGGTGTACCTGGGAGTGCTGGGGAGAAGTACCTGGGAGTGTCAGAGGTATCTGGGAGTGTCTGGGGCGTACCTGGAGTCACAGAGGTGCACCTGGGAGTGCCGAGGTGCACCTGGGAGTGTTCTGGAGCTGCACCTGGGAGCACTCAGAGAAGCACCTGGGAGTGTCAGGAGGTGTATCTGGAGTGTCTGGGGTAATGAGTGCCAGAGGTGCACCCGGGAGGCCAGAGGTATAACATGTGAGCATCAGAGGTGTACTCTGGGAGGCCAGGAGGTACCTGGGAGTATCAGAGGTGTACCTGGGAGTGTCAGAGGTGTACCTGGGAGGTCGGAGGTGTCCTGGAGAGTGTCAGGAGGTACCTGGGAGTGCCAGAGGTGCATGCGGGGAGAGTCAGTGGTGTACTCACCTGGGAGTGCTGGGTTGTGTACCGGGGAGTGTCAGAGGAGGCCTGGGAGTATTTGAGGTACCTGGGAGTGTGAGGTACCTAGGAGTGTCAGGTGTGTTCCAGGGAGGTCAGAGGAGCAATTTGGAGTGTCAGGAGGAGTACCTGGAATGTCAAGGGTGTACCTGGCGTCAGAGGTGTACCTGGGAGGCCAGGAGGTACCTGGGAGTGTCTGAGGTGTACTGGGGTGTCTCAGGGTGCACCTGGGAGCGTCTGAGGTGTACCTGAGACCAGAGGCACCTGAAGTCAGGGGTGTACCTGGGAGTGTCAGGGGTGTACTCTGGGAGAGTCGGAGGTACCTGGAGCAAGCCAGAGGTGTACCTTGGGAGTGTCTGAGGTACCTGGGAGCAAGCTTGAGGTACCTGGGAGTACCTGAGTAGTACCTGGGAGTGTCAGAGAAGTACTAGGGTGTGTCACAGGAGTACCTGGGACTGTGAGAGGTACCTGGGGAGGTGACAGAGGTGTACCTGGGAGTGCTTTTCAGATGCACCAGTGTCAGCGGTGTACCTGAGTGTCAGAGGCGTTCCTAGGGGAGGTCTGGAGGTGTACCTGTGGGTGTCTGAGGCAGGTGTACCTGGGAGCAAGCTGAGGTGTACCTGGGAGTGTCAGGAGGTGCACCTGGGAGTGTCAGGAGGTACCTGGGAGGTCAGTAGAGGTGTACCTGGGAGTGTCGGAGGTGTCCCTGAGAGGGCCAGAGGTACCTGGGAGTGCCAGAGGTGTACCTGGGAGAGCTGGTGGTGTACCTGGGAGCAAGCCAGGTGTGTACCAGGGAGTGTCAGGAGGAGCACTGGGAGGCCAGGAGGTGTACCTGGGAGTGACAGAGGTACCTGGGAGTGCCCCAGGTGTACCTGGGAGGTATTAGGTACCCAGGGAGGCTGTGTGTTCCCAGGAGGCCAGGAGGAGTACCTCCTGGGAGGTCAGAGGAGTACCTGGGAGGCCAGGGGTGTACCTGGGAGTGCTGGGAGGTACCTGGGAGGCCAGAGGTGTACCTGGGAGTGTCTGAGGTGTACCGGGGAGGCCTGAGGTGTACCTGGGAGTGTCAGAGAAGTACCAGGGAGTGTCACAGGACTACCTGGGAGTGTGGAGAGGTACCTGGGAGTGTGGAGAGGTGTACCTGGGAGCAGTCTGAGGTGTACCTGGGAGGCCAGGGGTGTACCTCTTAGTGTCAGGGGTGCATGGGAGTGTTGGGGGTGTACCTGGGAGAGTCGGAGGCACCTGGGAGTGTCAGAGGTGTACCTGGGAGTGTCTGAGGTGCACCTGGGAGGTTTGAGGCACCCAGGGAGTGTCTGAGGCACCTGGGAGCAGCTGGAGAGAAGTGGTCCAGGTGTGTCACAGAGTACCTGGGACCGGAGAGTGTGCACTGGGAGTGAGAGGTGTACCTGGGAGTGTCAGAGGTGTACCTGGTAGTGTCAGAGGTGTACCTGGAGCATCAGAGGTGTACCAGAGTGTCAGAGTGTACCTGGGAGGCCAGGGGTGAACCAGGAAGTGAAAGAGGTGACCTGGGAGGCCAAAGGTACTGGGAGGTTGGAGGTGTACCAGGGAGTGTCAGGAGAGTACCTAGGAGTGTTGGGGGAGGTACCTGGGAGTGTCTGAGGTGTACCTGGGAGCCAGGGGAGTACCAGGAGTGTCACAGGAGCACCCGGAGTGTCAGAGGTACCTGGGAGGCCAGAGGAGTACCTGGGAGGCCAGAAAGTACCTGGGAGGTCAGGGTGTACCTGGGAGTGTCTGAGGTATACCTGGGAGTGTCTGAGGTACCTGGGAATATCAGTGGAGAACCAGGAAGTTTAAGAGGCTGCACCTGGGATTGTCAGCAGGTACCTGGGAGTGTCAGAGGTACCAAGAAGTCTCAGAGGAGCACCTAGGAGAGTCTGGAGGTGTACCTGGGAGGTCAGAGGTGTACCTGGGGGTGTCTGAGGCATACCTGGTAGAGCCAGAGGTGTACCTGGAGAGTCAGAGCTGTACCTGGGAGGTCAGAGGTACCTGGCAGTGTCAGAGGAGTACCTGGGTGTGTCAGAGGTGTATCTGGGAGGTCTGGGGTGTACCTGGGAGGTAAGAGGTGCACCTGGGAGGTCAGAGAGCACATGGAGACTCAGAGGTACCTGGGAGTGTCAGAGGTACCTGGAGGTCAGAGGTGTACCTGGGAGTGCTGTACCCAGGAGTGTCAGGGGTGTATCAGGAGCAGTCAGTGGAGTACCTGGAAGCCAGAGGCACCTGGGAGTCGGAGGTGTGCACATGAGGTCAGGAGGTGACCTGGCAGTGTCAGCGGTGTACCTGGGAGTGTCAGGAGGTGTTCCTGGGAGGTCTGAGGCACCTGTGGGTGTCTGAGGTGTACCTGGGAGTGTCTGAGGTGCACGGGAGTGTGAGAGGTACTGGGAGTGTCTGAGGCCTGGGAGCATCAGAGGTGCACCTGGGAGGCTGAGGGTACCTGGGAGGTCAGGGTGTACCTGGCAGCACAGAGGAGCACCTGGGAGCTCAGAGGTATCTGGAAGTGTCTGGGTTGTACCTGGGAGGCTGGAGAGGTGTACTGGGAGTGTCTGGAGGTCAACATGTGAGTATCAGAGGTGTACCTGGGAGGCCAGAGGTACCTGGGAGGCCAGAGGTGTACCTGGGAGTGTCAGAGGTGACCTGGGAGTGCCGGAGGTGTCCCTGAGAGTATCAGAGGTACATACCTGCGAGTGTCAGAGGTGTACCTGGGGTGTCTGAGTTATGCCAGGTAGAGCCAGAGGTACCTGGGAGTGTCAGGGTTGTACCTGGGAGTGTCAGAGGTGTATCTGGCAGTGTCAGAGGAGTACCTGGGAGTGTCAGAGGTGTATCTGGGAGTGTCTGGGGTGTACCTGGGAGTGTCAGAGGTGTACCTGGGAGGTCAAAGGTGTACCTGGGAATGCCGAGGTGTACCTGGGAGTGTCAGGGTGTATCAGGGAGTGTCAGTGGAGTACTTGGGAGGTCAGAGGTACCTGGGAGTGTCGGAGGTGTACATGAGGGTGTCAGGAGGTGTTCCTGGCAGTGTCACGGTGTACCTGGAGTGTCAGAGGTTCCTGGGAGGTCTGGAGGGTACCTGTGGGTGTCTGGGGTGTACCTGGGAGTGTCTGAGGTGCACTGGGAGGTGAGAGGTGCACCTGGGAGTGTCTGAGGTGTACCTGGGAGTATCAGAGGTACCTGGGAGTGCAGGGGTGTACCTGGGAGGTAGGGGTACCTGGCAGTGTCAGAGAGTACCTGGGAGTGTCAGAGGTGTATCTGGGAGTGTCTGCTTACCTGGGAGTGTCAGAGGAGTACCTGGGAGTGTCAGAGGCATACATGTGAGTATCAGAGGTGTACCTGGGAGTGTCAGAGGTACCGGGTGTGTCAGAGGTGTACCTGGGAGTGTCAGAGGTGTACCTGGGAGTGTCTGAGGTGTCCCTGAGAGTGTCAAAGGTACCTGGGAGCAGAGGTGTACCTGGGAGAGTCAGTGGTGTACCTGGGAGTGTCAGGAGGTACCAGGGAGTGTCAGAGGAGTACCTGAGTGTCAGAGGTGTACCTCGGAGTGACAGAGGTGTACCTGAGAGTGTCTGAGGTGTACCTGGGAGTGAATGAGGTGTACCTAGGAGTGTCAGGTGTGTTCCATGGAGTGTCAGAGGAGTACCTGGGAGTGTCAGAGGAGTTCCCGGGAAGCCGGGTGTACCTGGGAGGTCAGAGGTACCTGGAGTGTCAGAGGTGTACCTGGGAGTGTCTGAGGTACCTGGGAGTGTCTGAGGTACCTGGGAGTGTCAGGAGAACAGGGAGTGTCCACAGGAGTACCTGAGAGGTGAGAGGTGTACCTGGGAGTGTGAGAGGTGTACCTGGGAGTGTCTGAGGTGTACCTGGGAGTATCAGAGGTGTACCTTAGTGTCAGGGGTGTACCTGGGAGTGTCTGAGGTGTACCTGGGAGTGTTTGAGGTACCTGGGAGTGTCTGAGGTGTACCTGGGAGTGTCAGACATGTACCTGGGAATTTCAGTGGAGTACCTGGAAGTGTCAGAGGTACCTGGGAGTGCGAGAGGTGTACCTGGGAGTGTCAGAGGTGTACCTGGGAGTGTCAGAGGTGTACCTGGGAGTGTCAGAGGTGTACCAGGAGTGTCAGGAGAGACCTAGGGAGTGTCAGAGGTGTACCTGGGAGTGTCTGAGGTGTACCTGGGAGTGTCAGGTGAGTACCAGGGAGTGTCAGGAGAGTTCCTGGAGTTGAGAGGTGTGCCTGGGAGTGTCAGAGGTGTACCTGGGAGTGTCACAGGAGTACCTGGGAGGTGAGAGGGGTACCTGGGAGGTGAGAGGTGTAGTCCAGAGTGTCTCAGGTGTACCTGAGGAGCATCAGAGGTGTACCTGGGAGTGCAGGGGTGTACCTGGGAGTGTCAGGGTGTACCTGGGAGTGTCGGAGGTGTACCTGGGTGTGTCAGAGGTGTACCTGGGAGCATCAGAGGTGTACCTGGGCATAGGAGGTTTACCTGGGAGTGTCGGAGATATACCTGGGAGTGTCGGAGGCGTACCTGGGAGTGTCAGATGTGCACTGGGAGGTCAGAGGTGTACCTGGGAGTGTCTGAGGTGTACCTGGGAGTGTCTGAGGTGTACCTGGCAGTGTCTGAGGTGTACTGGCAGTGTCAGAGGTGTACCTGGGAGCGTCAGAGAAGTACCTGGGAGCGTCAGAGAAGTACCTGGGAGTGTCAGAGTTGTACCTGGTAGTGTCAGTGGTGTACCTGGGAGTGTCAGAGGTGTACCTGGGAGTGTCATTGGTGTACCTGGGAGTGTCAGAGGTGTACCTGGAAGTGTTAGAGGTGTACCTGGAAGTGTCAGAGGTGTACCTGGGAGTGTCAGGGGTGTACCTGGGAGCCAGGTGTACCTCGGAGTGTCTCAGGTGTACCTGGGAGTATCAGGTACCTGGGGTGTCTGAGGCATGCCAGGTGAGCCAGAGGTGCCTGGGAGTGTCAGAGTTGTACCTGGGAGGTCAGAGGTGTACCTGGCAGTCAGAGGAGTACCTGGGAGTGTCAGAGGTATCTGGGAGTGTCTGGGGTGTACCTGGAGTGTCAGAGGTGACCTGGGAGTGTCAGAGGTGTGACCTGGAATGTCAGAGTTGTACCTGGGAGTGTCAGAGGTGTACCTGGGAGTGTCAGGGTGTATCAGGAGTGCCAGTGGAGTACCTGGGAGTGTCAGAGGTGTACCTGGGAGTGTCGGAGGTGTACATGGAGTCAGAGGTGTACCTGGCAGTGTTGCAGGCACTGGGAGGCCAGGACAGAGCCTGGGAGTGTCTGAGGGGTACCTGTGGGTGTCTGAGGTGTACCTGGGAGTGTCTGAGGTACCTGGGAGTGTGAGAGGTGTACCTGGGAGGTCTGAGGTGACCTGGGAGCATCAGAGGTACCTGGGAGTGTACCTGGAGGTTGGGGTGTACCTGGCAGTGTCAGAGGAGTACCTGGGAGGTCAGAGGTGTATCTGGGAGTGTCTGGAGGTACCTGGGAGTGTCAGAGGTGACCTGGGAGGTCAGGAGGTACACTTGTGAGTATCAGAGGTGTACCTGGGAGTGTCAGAAGTGTTCCTGGGAGTGTTTTAGGTTACCTGGGAGTGTCAGAGGTGTACCTGGGAGTGTCTGAGGTGTCCCTGAAAGTGTCAGAGGTGTACCTGGAGTGCCAGGAGGTGTACCTGGGAGAGTCAGTGGTGTACCTGGGAGTGTCAGGGTGTGTACCAGGAGTGTCAGAGGAGCACCTGGGAGGTCAGAGGTGTACCTGGGAGT
This sequence comes from Homarus americanus, assembly GCF_018991925.1. Lineage (NCBI taxonomy): Eukaryota > Metazoa > Arthropoda > Malacostraca > Decapoda > Nephropidae > Homarus > Homarus americanus. Next base: position 6,732 of record NW_024744772.1, read on the forward strand.
GACAGAGGTGTACCTGGGAGTGTCTGAGGTGTAACTGGGAGTGTATGAGGAGGTACCTAGGAGTGTCAGGCGTGTTCCATGGAGTGTCAGACGAGTACCTGGGAGTGTCTGAGGTGTACCTGGGAGTGTCTGAGGTGTACCTGGGAGTGTCAGAGAAGTACCAGGGAGTGTCACAGGAGTACCTGGGAGTGTGAGAGGTGTACCTGGGAGTGGAGAGGTGTACTGGGAGTGTCTGAGGTGGTACTGGAGTATCAGAGGTGGTACCTCTTAGTGTCAGGGGTGTACCTGGGAGTGTCAGGGTGTACCTGGGAGAGTCGGAGGTACTTGGGAGGCAGAGGTGTACCTGGGAGTGTCTGAGGTGTACCTGGGAGTGTTTGAGGTGTACCTAGGAGTGTCTGAGGTGTACCTGGAGTGTCAGAAACGTACCAGGTGTGTCACAGAGTATGGGAGTGTCTGGAGGTGTACCTGGGAGTGCTTGGAGGTGTACCTAGAAAGCCCCAGTGTGCCCGGGAGCAAGTCAGAGGCACCAGGGTGCCCAGGAGTTCCTGGGAGGTCAGAGGAGTACCTGGGAGGCCAGAGGAGTGGCCCTGAATGCTGAAGGTGTACCTGGGAGTGTCAGAGGTGGTACCTGGGAGGTCAGAGGTACCTGGGAGTGTCAGAGGTGCACCTGGGGTGTCAGAGGTGCACCTGGGAGTGTCAGGATGCACCTGAGCATCAGGAGGTGCACTCCAGTGTCAGGGTGTACCTGGGAGGCCAGGGGTGTACCTGAGACGGAGGCACCAGAGTGTCAGAGGTACCTGGGAGTGTCTGAGGTGTACCTGGGAGAGTTGGAGGTGTACCTGGGAGTGTCTGGAGGGCACCTGGAGGTCAGAGAAGTGCACCAGGGAGTGTCGGTGAGGCCTGGGACTGTCAGAGGTGTACCTGGGAGTGTGAGGTGTACCTGGGAGTGTCAGAGGCTACCTGGAGTGTCAGAGGTGCACCTGGGAGGCCAGAGGTGTACCTAGGAGGTCTGGAGGTGTACCTGGGGGTGTCTGGAGGTGTACCTGGGAGGTCTGAGGTGTACCTGGGAGGCTGAGGTGTGTACCTGAACAAAACCTGGGAGGCCAGGAGGTGTGCACCTGGGATGTCGAGGTGACCTGAGAGGTCAGAGGAGCACCGAGAGGCCTGAGGTGTACCTGAGAGTCAGTGGTGCACCTGGGAGCCAGGTGTGTACCAGGGAGGGGTCAGGAGGAGTACCTGGGAGTGTCAGAGGCACCTGGGAGTGACAGAGGTGTACCTGGGAGGTCTCAGGTGTACCTGGGAGGGTGGCACCTAGGAGGCTCAGGTGTACCAGGGAGTGTCAGGAGGAGTACCTGGAGTGTCAGAGGAGCACCTGGGAGGCCAGGGGTGTACCTGGGAGTGTCAGAGGTGTACCTGGGAGTGTCAGAGGCACCTGGGAGTGTCTGAGGTGTACCTGGGAGTGTCTGAGGTGTACCTGGGAGTGTGTGAGAAGTACCAGGGAGTGTCAACAGGACCACCTGGGAGTGTGTGAGAGGTGTACCTGGGAGTGTGAGAGGCACCTGGGAGTGTCTGAGGTGTACCTGGGAGGCCAGGGTGCACCCTAGTGTCAAGGCATGGAGCTGTCAGGGTGACCTGGGAGAGTCGGAGGTGACCTGGGAGGTCAGAGGTGTACCTGGGAGTGTCCTGAGGTGCACCTGGGAGGTTTTGAGGTGTACCCTAGGAGTGTCTGAGGTGTACCTGGAGACCAGGCACCAGAAGTACCTGGGACTGTGAGAGGTGTACCTGGGAGTGTGAGAGGTGTACCTGGGAGTGTCAGAGGTGTACCTGGAGTGTCAGAGGTGTAACTGGGAGTATCAGAGGCAGTCTAAGAGTGTCAGAGGTACCTGGGAGTCAGGGTGAACCAGGAAGTGAAAGAGGTGTACCTGGGAGTGTCAACAGGTACCTGGGAGTGTCAGGTGTTCAGGAGTGTCAGAGGAGCCTAGGGAGTGTCAGAGGTGTACCTGGAGTGTCTGAGGTGTACCTGGGAGGCCAGGTGAGTACCAGGAGTGTCACAGGAGCACCTGGGAGGCCAGAGGTGTACCTGGGAGGCCAGCTGAGTAACCTGGGAGGTCAGAAAGTACCTGGGAGTGTCAGGGTGTACATGGAGTGTCTGAGGCATACCTGGGAGTGCCTGAGGTGTACCTGGGAATATCAGTGGAGAAACCAGGAAGTGCAAGAGGTGTACCTGGGAGGTCAGCGGTGTACCTGGGAGTGCCAGAGGTGTACCAAGAAGTGTCAGAGGAGCACCCAGGAGAGTCTGAGGTGTACCTGGGAGGCCAGAGGCGCATGGGGGTGTCTGAGGGATACCCAGAGCCAGAGGTGTACCTGGGAGGCCAGAGATGTACCTGGGAGGTCAGAGGTGTACCTGGCAATGTCAGAGGAGCACGGTGTCAGAGGTGTATCTGGGAGTGTCTGGGGTGTACCTGGGAGGTCAGAGGTGTACCTGGGAGTGTCAGAGGAGGTGATCAGGAGGTACCTGGGAGTGTCAGAGGTGTACCTGGAAGTGGGAGGTACCTGGGAGTGTCAGAGGTGTACCTAGGAGTGTCAGGTATCAGGGAGTGTCAGTGAGTACCTGGGAGTGTCAGAGGTGTACCTAGGAGGTCGGAGGTACATGGAGTGTCAGAAGTGTACCTGGCAGTGTTGGGAGGTGCACCTGGAGTGTTGTTCCTGGGAGTGTCTGAGGTACCTGTGGGTGTCTGAGGTGTACCTGGGAGTGTCTGAGGTGTATCGGGAGTGTAAGAGGTGTACCTGGGAGTGTCTGAGGTGTACCTGGGAGCATCAGAGGTGCACCTGGGAGTGTCATGGGTGTACCTGGGAGTGTCAGGGGTGTACCTGGCAGTGGCAGAGGAGGCACCTGGGAGTGTCAGAGGTGTATCTGGGAGTGTCTGGGTGTACCTGGGATGTCAGAGGTGTACCTGGAGTGTCAGAGGCATACATGCATCAGAGGTACCTGGGAGTGTCAGGAGGTGTACCTGGGAGGTCAGAGGTGTACCTGGGAGTGCTCAGAGGTGTACCTGGGAGTGTCGGAGGTGTCCCGAGAGCGTACCTGGGAGTGCCAGAGGTGTACCTGGGAGATTCAGTGGTGTACCTGGGAGGTCAGGTGCCAGGGAGTGCAGAGGAGTACTCTGGAGCAAGCCAGGAGAGGTGGGAGCACAGGAGGTACCTGGGAGTATCTGAGGTGCACGGGAGGTACAGAGGTAAATCTAGGAGTGTCAGGTCTGTTCCAGGAAGTGTCAGAGGAGTACCTGGGAGTATCAGAGGAGAATTCCTTGAATGTCAGGGGGTACCGAGGTCAGAGGAGTACCTGGGAGGCTCAGAGGTGCCTGGGAGTGTCTGAGGTGTACCTGGGAGTGTCTGAGGTGTACCTGGAGGCCAGAGAAGTACCAGGGAGTGTCACAGGACTGGGAGTGTGAGAGAGGTACCTGGGAGTGAGAGGTACCTGGGAGTGTCTGAGGTGTACCTGGGAGATCAGAGGTACCTCTAGTGTCAGGTACCTGGGAGGCCAGGTACCTGGAGAGTCCGGAGGTGTACCTGGGAGGCAGAGGTGTAACTGGGAGTGTCTGAGGTACCTAGAGTGCCTGGAGGTACCTGGGGTGTCTGAGGCCTGGAGTGCAGAGAAGCACCAGGGTGTGTCACAGGAGTACCTGGGACTGTGAGAGGGCACCGGAGTGTGAGAGGTGTACCTGGGAGGTCAGAGGTGTACCTGAAGGCCAGAGGTGTACCTGGGAGCACCAGAGTGTACTGGAGGGTCAGAGGCACCTGGGAGCACAGGTGAACCGGAATGTAAGAGGTGTACCTGGGAGTTTCACGTTGTACCTGGGAGGCCAGAGATGTACCTGAGAATGTCAGAGGTACCTAGGAGAAGTCGGACATGTACCTGGGAAATTTCAGGAGTACCTGGGAGGCCAGAGGTGTACCTGGGAGGCAGATGTGTACCTGGGAGGTCAGAGGTACCTGGAGCAGAGGTGTACCTGGGAGGTCAGAGGTGTACCAGGGAGGCCAGAGGAGAACCTAGGGGAGTCTGGGAGGCACGGGAGTGTCTGAGGTGAACCTGGGAGTGTCAGGTGAGTACAGGGAGTGTCAGAGGAGTACCGAGTGCTGGGAGGTGTACCTGGAGTGCTGGGAGGTGTACCTGGGAGTGTCACAGGAGTACCTGGGAGGTGAGAGGGGTACCTAGGGGCGTGGAGGTGTACCTGGGAGTGTCTCAGGTGTACCTGAGAGCATCAGAGGTACCTGGGAGTCAGGGGTTCACCTGGGAGGTCAGGGGGTACCTGGGAGTGTCGGAGGTACCTGGGAGGTCAGAGGTGTACCTGGGAGCATCAGAGGTGCACCTGGGAGAGCAGGAGGTTTACCTGGGAGGCCGGAGATATACCTGGGAGCAAGCGAGTGCCTGGGAGTGTCAGATGTGTACCTGAAGTGTCGGAGGTGTACCTGGGAATGTCTGAGGTGTACCTGGGAGTGTCTGAGGTGTACCTGGACAGTGTCAGAGGTGTACCTGGAGAGGTCACAGGAGTACTGGGAGGTGTGAGAGGGTACTGGGAGGTGAGAGGTGTACCTGGGAGTG
>NW_024744773.1:0-2500 GCF_018991925.1 Homarus americanus
GGTTGTTTGCTCCGACAGCATCCTACCTGCATTGCCAACTCGAGCGGATGGATGGGAGCTCTTATTACTGGCTTCATATCAGAGGCAGGTAGAGAGGAATGATGTGCCACAGGGCGAGAAGCAGCTGCTTTCGACACAGACTCACCACGGGGGTAAGAATTATGGTGTTTTTACTGTACATTATGTTTTATATCCTGCTGTTATAATGATTAAAATTTCATACAGAACGTGAAAAACTAGATAAATAAAAGAAATCAATAGCAGATAGTCAAAATCATAGTGTAAATAAAAAAAATTTCCCCAGATTTGGTGTGGATCGTGGAAGTAGGTGGGGGTTCAGTGTTGGGATCACAGTCAAGCCATGAGCTGCGTGAGTTATTTTTCAATTTGCCTTTTCGGGTAAATAATTTTTTTCATACTATTACATGCAATTTACGTCCCCAGAAATGTTGGGAAGGATAGCGCCACAGTGTTGGTACGCATCTCAGTCCCCCAGGCTGTGAGCTGCATTATTGTGACACTTAAGTATTCCTTGTACCAAAGACTTTTCCAGCATGCACACCTTCATAACCTACTGTGTATTTACATACTATATAGCAGTTTAGGTCACAACTTACTGAAATGCAATTTTGGATTCATCATGCATGTACAGAGCCTATAACTGTAATAAATTTCTGAACAATTGGAGAAGGAAAAATATTGAGACCGTGTGATCTTCTGGCATGAAAGCTCAATGTTTTAACCTCTCTTCAAAGAATCTTTACTCAAACCGATTGCTAGCAACACACATTATATCATTAGATATTTCAAAATCACATTTCTACATATTTAATAAATACTCGCCTCATAAGTACTCTGGCAATCAGGAGTTTGAAGAGCAGGGATGACACCCACACTGTATGCATTCCTTTCTGAGTCATAAGCAAGTGGGTAATTCTTGAAATCCTTTTCATATATCATCTTCATTTTTTCAAATATCTCCCTTAAAAAAATACAAAAGAATGAATAATATTTAAGGTGATGTTCAGATGACAAACAAATAATTTATAGAGGGTAATATGCAGTACAGTACAGTACAGTACAGTAAACCCTTGCCATTAGGGAGAAATAGGTTACAAGAAAGGGCACGAATAGGCAAAACCGCTAATAGCAACTTATACTACTTAAGTGCACTACTGTATACAGTAAGTCCTCGCTTAATGTCGGGATTACGTTCCTGAAAACACGACGTTATACAAAACAATGTTAAGCTTATCAATTTTCCACATAAGAAATAGATAAAATGCGGGAGTTACATTCCTGAGCCTCCCTTTGCCCCATGAAATACATTACATATACAGAAAATCACTGCCATTTCTATAGAAAATAGTGCATGCATATACAGCTACTAAGTTTGTATTGCTTTATCCTCTTCACCACTGATCGGCTCATTAGCCGCTTAAGCGATGGGTCACGTTTCTGTTATGCACTGTTGGCAAGTACTGGGCATGCACCGGCTCCTGAATGTACTTGAACCTGCTCCAGTGTTGGTTAAGTCTGGTCTTAAAAGAGCTCACACTCGGTGCCGTCACAACACTTTCTGACAGATTGTTCCAAGAGTTCACAATTCTCACTCCGAAAAAGTTTGCCCTCACAGTTTTCTGGACCTGCGGCTACTTCAGCCTCGAGCTGTGACCCCTTGTGGGGCGAGCATCCGCCAGCTCCAGGTAAGGACACTCGACTTAGTATTACATGAATGGTCACAAGTTGTTGCCCTGGGCCTAGACCTTCCACACACTCAAACCTTTCTAGTTTTCTTTTTTATCTTCTCAGTTATTCTCTGATCATATTTCCTCATTTTCATTGAATCGTTTACATAAGGAGTTGTCAGACTTATAATTGAATAAGTTTCCCTCACCCTCTTCCTTCTCCCATTCTCTCGTTTTTTTCATCCCTTCCTCCTTTTCTTTCTCAAGTTGATTCCCCGCATCTAGATCAAAGAAAGCGTTGCAATAATCATTTTCATCTGTCACGCCCCGTTTAACGTTGTCCTTATGCTGCACGCCTCCTTCCGTAACCCCTGGTGGCAGCTGGAGTTGGGGCTTCCCTTGGGATGTGGAAAGAGGCGGTGGCACACAGGGAGGAGGCAAAGAAGGACGTGAAGGCGGATTACACGACCTTGGAAGTCCTCCACTCGTGTTACCCATATGGATGGAGCACGAGGAAGAACCTGCTGATGAGTGGTATTTCACGGACGTCTCGTTGGTGTTCTGCTGGAGAGAGAAGCGGTTTTTTGCTCCAGCCTGTTGTCGCTTCTTGAGGCAGAAGCCGAGACATACAACGAGGAGACTCATCAGCAGCACCGACACAATAATCGCAACCCACAAGAAGTTGAAGTCTTCCTCATCATCACGTGTTGAGGGACTCTCTGTTGGTACTCACCGATGGGCGGAGGTGGTAGAGCAAGTTTGCGGTGGGCGCAGATGGTGGGAGGGGAGGAGTATGTTGGGAGAGGAGGAGG
>NW_024744773.1:7500-10166 GCF_018991925.1 Homarus americanus
ATTTCGGATAAAGGGTTGTCAACCTGTATATCTCTTGATGGTCACCCACCAGCGCCTCCTAACTAGATAATATAACCTAACAAATATCTCCATCATGCAAGTGTTTTATTTATTTATTTATTCTATTATTTACTCTTCCATTTCCTTTTTTGTTACTTTTTATGTCATTTTCCTGTTTGTTTTAAGTATTTACTTTTATTCTATGTCAGTCATTACTTCTTTGGGGCTTCTTCTTTTTTCTTTATTCGTCTGCTTGTTCTCTCTCTCTCTCTCTCTCTCTCTCTCTCTCTCTCTCTCTCTCTCTCTCTGACTGTCTGACTGTCTGACTGTTTCTGTCTATCCTCTCTCTCTCTCTCTCTCTCTCTGACTGTCTGACTGTCTCTCTCTCTTTCTCTCTCTCTGTGCGTCTGTCTGTGTCTGTCTGTCTCTCGCATATACACCCTAGACAGGAAAAGCTTAACGTCATTGCAACACACATCATCATTATCATCCGTTATTTTTTGTTCATGTTTCCTCACCTCCCGTTACGTCTGTTCTCCCACTTCCTCTGTCCCTTTGTTCACCATTTGTCTACTTCCTCTCTCAAGCTTCCCACAGTCGAGCAAAAGTTAGGTAATTTCTCAATACTATCAACATTATTTACCCTATTCTTTTATTTATTTTCCTGTAACATTTATCGTTTCTCCCATTTATATTTTATTTACTTATCGTCGTCTGCTTGTCTCTCATTAAAGCCCTAGGTCGAAGAAACGTCAATAGCGTAAATTAAGCATAACACAAGATTTGCCCAGCTAATTGATATTTTCACCTGCTGATTAATTACCCTACACTACCTGGGTTAGGTTGGGTTGGGTTAGGTTAAGTTTGGTTAAATCTAGCAATAACTATACTCAGTTTATAAATAGTAACAGTGACATATATCTACGACATTATAAATATATGTATAATTTGGCTTCTCTTTTTCCCCTGTTAAGGCACCTGCAAGAACAGACTAAGCTGGTTAAGAGCCTGAACCAACCACGAGGATAAAATTACAATTAGGCAGACATAGTTCCTTTAGTATTAAATAAACATATGAACTATCAAGTCATCCTAAGAGAACATTGGAACATTTGGTGATACTGTAACTTGTAAACAATGTCTCGGATCATCCTCTGTAAACTTATCGAACGTCTACTGACATACAGACCAATCTTTATGACCTTCTCTCCGGTCATCCTCTAGGTTCCACACAAACACTCGCCGGAAAGCCTGGACCATATGTGTGTGTGTGTGTTTGTGTGTATGTGTGTGTGTGTGTGTGTGTGTATGTGTGTGTGTGTGTGTGTGTGTGTGTGTGTGTGTGGGTGTGTGTGTGTGTGTGTGTGTGTTAGCAGAATGGTGGAACTGGGCCAAGACCGACTGGGAACGGCCTCGGGGATTATGGCCAAGGAAATATGGAAGATGAAGATGCGGCGGCGGCGGCCATGAGGCGCTCGCTACACTTGAGGCTATGTTGGCGCCTGGTGGTGATGGTGACGTTGGTGTTGGTGATGGTTGGTAGTGGTGATTATAATGGTGGTGGTGATGGTGGTATTGGGGTGGCGGTGATACTTCTGGTGGTGATGGTGTTTTGTTCTCCTGGTGGTGATGTTCTTGATGGTGTTGGTGGTAGTGATATTGGGGTGGTGATGGTGTTTTGTGCTCCTGGTGATGATGGTGGTGATGTTCTTGATGGTGTTGGTGGTAGTGATATTAGTAGTGGTAGTGATATTGGTGGTGGTGGTGGTGGTGGTGGTGATGGTGGTGATGGTGGTGGTGCCTTTGACGTACTGTAGATCTTGGTTCAAATATCCTCTCATTGTTTGTCTGTCTATTTGGTTATCTCAATATCTTTCTGTCTGTTTTCTTATCTTTCTCTATCATCTCTTATCTTATTCCAATATAGACAGTTCATTTAACATTTTTCGAATTATACCATAAATTACTAAGACTTCTTTTATTCATTTTTCATTCAACAATTTCCATTTATACCGAGAAAAAAAATCGCAACGTAAGACAAAATAATAATTTAACGATATTTACAGACATGAACGATAAGATACAGCGAAACAAACACGACACAATTTTAATACATTTAGCAGATTATTAAGTACAGGATTGAAATAAATTAGATAAATATAATGGAAACGTATCAATTCATTAACAGAAGTGTATAACAATAATGAAAATCAGTAAGATCTAAACTATAAGAATATAAATAATCTTAATACCTCCGTCAAGGTTAATTAACTCCGACAGGTATAATAACTCAGTAAATAGCAGCAACAAGTTTATAATTCCCCCAATTACCCACCAACAGGATAATTCAGCCGCACGTAACACCGTCTCCTCCAATACTGTGACTTTATGATGATACGAGTGATAATCATGAGTAATATTTGACAGTCATCATTCGTTAGTAGCACACACACACACACACACACACACACACATACACACACACATACACACATTTTCAAAAATAGATTTACAGACACTGAGAAAAGCCGGACTATATCTGGATCCTTCCTGGTGCACACATAAAACTTGTGTACGTAAGCCCTCCAGATGTAGGTCTCTAGGTGTAGGTCTCCAGATGTAGGTCTCCAGGTGTAGGTCTCCAGATGTAGGTCTCTAGGTGTAGG
>NW_024744774.1:0-24041 GCF_018991925.1 Homarus americanus
CCAAGTTCGAACCCGATCTTCTAATTGTGACCGTGGAACGCTACCTCTGGGCCAACAGGATAATAAAAGCAGTCCTAGACTCTGCTATATTTCACACAAAGCCTGTTCAACGAGCTTATGGCGCTGTGAACCACTATAGGGGACCACCCGTGCCGCTTAGGTGATCAGAGCAACGTTTTACCAAATGCGGCATCGAAACACGAGGATCCATATATATTTCATTAGCCCAATAAAGCACACGGACTTCTTCATATAATCAACACCTCACCCCACCAGGATTCGAACCCACGATCTTCTAATTGTGACTGTGGAACGCTACCTCTGGGCCACCAGGATAATAAAAGCAGTCCTAGACTCTGCTATATTTCACACAAATCCTATTCAACGAGCTTATGGCACCTTGAACCTCTAATGGGGACCACCCGTGCCGCTTAGGTGATCAGAGCAACGTTTTACCAAATGCGGTTTCGAAAAACGAGGATGCAAATATATTTCATTAGCCCAATAAAGCACTCGGACTTCTACATATAATCAACACCTCACTCCACCATGAAACAAACCCACGATCTTATAATTGTGACCGGAGTATGCTACCTCTGTCCACCAGGACAATAAAAGCAGTCCAAGACTCTACTATATTTCACACAAAGCCTGTTCAACGAGCTTATGGCCCCGTGAACCTCTAAAGGGGACCACCCGTGCCGCTTAGGTGATCAGAGCAACGTTTTACCAAATGCGGCTTCGAAACACGAGGATCCATATATATTTCATTAGCCCAATAAAGCAAGCGGACTTCTTTATATAATCAACACCTCACCCCACCAGGATTCGAACCCACGATCTTCTAATTGTGAACGGGGAACGCTACCTCTGGGCCACCAGGACACTAAAAGCATTTCTAGACTGCTATATTTCACACAAAGCCTGTTCAACGAGCTTATGGCGCCGTGAACCTCTAATGCGGACCACCCGTGCCGCTTGGGTGATCAGAGCAACGTTTTACCAAATGTGGCTTCGAAACACGACGATCCATATATATTTCATTAGCCCAATAAAGCACGCGGACGTCTTTATATAATCAACACCTCACCCCACCAGGATTCGAACCCACGATCTTATAATTGTGACTGTGGAACACTACCTCTGAGCCACCAGGACACTATAAACAGTCCTAGACTCTGTTATATTTCACACAAAGCCTGTTCAACGAGCTTATGTCGCCGTGGGACCACTATAGGGGACCACCCGTGCGGCTTAGGTGGAGAGAACAACGTTTTACCAAATCTGGCTTGGAAACTCGAGGATTCATATATATTTCATTAGCCCAATAAAGCACGCGGACGCCTTTATATAATCAACACCTCACCCCACCAGGATTCGAACCCACGATCTTATAATTGTGATTGTGGAACACTACCTCTGAGCCACCAGGACACTATAAACAGTCCTAGACTCTGTTATATTTCACACAAAGCCTGTTCAACGAGCTTATGTCGCCGTGGGACCACTATAGGGGACCACCCGTGCCGCTTAGGTGGAGAGAGCAACGTCTTACCAAATCTGGCTTGGAAACTCGAGGATCCATATATATTTCATTAGCCCAATAAAGCACGCGGACTTCTACATATAATCAACACCTCACCCCACCAGGATTTGAACCCACGATCTTATAATTGTGACCGGGGTATGCTACCTCTGGGCCACCAGTGCAATAAAAGCAGTCCTAGACTCTACTATATTTCACACAAAGCCTCTTCAACGACCTTATGGCGCCATGAACCTCTAATGGGGACCACCCGTGCCGCTTAGGTGATCAGAGCAGCGTTTTACCAAATCCGCCTTCGAAACACGAGGATCCATATATATTTCATTAGCCCAATAAAGCACGCGGATTTCTACATATAATCAACACCTCACCCCAGCAGGATTTGAACCCACGATCTTTTAATTGTGACCGGGGAACGCTACCTCTGGGCCACCAGGACACTAAAAGCAGTCCTAGACCCTGCTATATTTCACACAAAGCCTGTTCAACGAGCTTTTGGCTCCGTGAACTTCTAATGGGGACCACCCGTGCCGCTTAGGTGATCAGAGCAACGTTTTACCAAATGCGGCTTCGAAACACGAGGATCCATATATATTTCATTAGCCCAATAAAGCACGCGGACATCTATATATAATCAACACCTCACCCCACGAGGATTCGAACCCACGATCTTATAATTGTGACCGAGGTATGCTACCTCTGGGCCACCAGGACAATAAAAGCAGTCCAAGACTCTACTATATTTCACACAAAGACTTTTCAACGACCTTATGGCGCCATGAACCTCTAATGGGGACCACCCATGCCGCTTAGGTGATCAGAGCAACGTTTTACCAAATCCGGCTTTGAAACACGAGGATCCATATATATTTCATTAGCCCAATAAAGCACGCGGACTTCTACATATAATCAACACCTCACCCCACCAGGATTTAAACCCACGATCTTATAATTGTGACCCGGGAACGCTACCTGTGGGCCACCAGGACAATAAAAGCAGTCCTACACTCTGCTATATTTCACACAAATCCTGTTCAACGAGCTTATGGCGCCGTGAACCTCTAATAGGGACCAACCGTGCCGCTTAGGTGATCAGAGCAACGTTTTACCAAATGCGGCTTCGAAAAACGAGGATGCAAATATATTTCATTAGCCCAATAAAGCACTCGGACTTCTACAGATAATCAACACCTCACCCCACCAGGATTCAAACCCACAATATTATAATTATGACCGGGGTATGCTACTTCTGGGCCACCAGTGCAATAAAAGCAGTCCTAGACTCTACTATATTTCACACAAAGCCTGTTCAACGACCTTATGGCGCCATGAACCTCTAATGGGGACCACCCGAGCCGCTTAGGTGATCAGAGCAGCGTTTTACCAAATCCGCCTTCGAAACACGAGGATCCATATATATTTCATTAGCCCAATAAAGCACGCGGATTTCTACATATAATCAACACCTCACCCCAGCAGGATTTGAACCCACGATCTTATAATTGTGACCGGGGAATGCTACCTCTGGGCCACTAGGACAATAAAAGCAGTCCTAGACTCTGCTATATTTTACACAAAGCCTGTTCAACGAGCTTATGGTGCTGTGAACCACTATAGGGGACCACCCGTGCCGCTTAGGTGATCAGAGCAACGTTTTACCAAATCCGGCTTCGAAACACGAGGATCCATATATATTTCATTAGCCCAATAAAGCACGCGGACTTCTACATATAATCAACACCTCACCCCACCAGGATTCGAACCCACGATCTTATAATTGTGACCGGGGAATGCTACCTCTGGGCCACTAGGACAATAAAAGCAGTCCTAGACTACTGTTATATTTCACACAAAGCCTGTTCAACGAGCTTATGGCGCCGTGGGACCACTATAGGGGACCACCCGTGCCGCTTAGGTGGAAAGAGCAACGTTTTACCAAATCTGGCTTGGAAACTCGAGGATCCATATATATTTCATTAGCCCAATAAAGCACGCGGACTTCTACATATAATCAACACATCACCCCACCAGGATTTGAACCCACGATCTTATAATTGTGACCGGGGAACACTACCTCTGGGCCTCCAGGACAATAAAAGCAGTCCTACACTCTGCTATATTTTCACACAAATCCTGTTCAACGAGCTTATGGCGCCGTGAACCTCTAATAGGGACCACCCGTGCCGCTTAGGTGATCAGAGCAACGTTTTACGAAATGCTGTTTCGAAAAACGAGGATGCAAATATATTTCATTAGCCCAATAAAGCACTCGGACTTCTACGTATAATCAACACCTCACCCCACCAGGATTCAAACCCACGATCTTATAATTGTGACCGGAGTATGCTACCTCTGTCCACCAGGACAATAAAAGCAGTCCAAGACTCTACTATATTTCACACAAAGCTAGTTCAATGAGCTTATGGCCCCATGAACCTCTAAAGGGGACCACCCGTGCCGCTTAGGTGATCAGAGCAACGTTTTACCAAATGCGGGTTTGAAAGACGAGGATCCATATATATTTCATTAGCCCAATAGAGCACTCGGACCTCTTCATATAATCAACACCTCACCCCACCAGTTTTCGAACCCACGATCTTCTAATTGTGACCGGGGAACGCTACCTCTGGGCCATCAGGACAATAAAAGCAGTCCTAGACTCTGCTATATTTCACACAAAGACTGTTTAACGAGCTTATGGCGCCGTGAACCTCTAATGGGGACCACCCGTGCCGCTTGGGTGATCAGAGCAACGTTTTACCAAATGCGGCTTCGAAACACGAGGATCCATATATATTTCATTAGCCCAATAAATCACGCGGACTTCTTTATATAATCAACACCTCACCCCACCAGGATTCGAACCCATGATCTTATAATTGTGACTGGGGAACGCTACCTCTGAGCCACCAGGACACTATAAGCAGTCCTAGACTCTGTTATATTTCACACAAAGCCTGTTCAACGAGCTTATGGCGCCGTGGGACCACTACAGGGGACCACCCGTGCCGCTTAGGTGGAGAGAACAACGTTTTACCAAATCTGACTTGGAAACTCGAGGATCCATATATATTTCATTAGCCCAATAAAGCACGCGAACTTCTACATATAATCAACACCTCACCCCACCAGGATTTGAACCCACGATCTTATAATTGTGACCGGGGAACTCTACCTCTGGGCAACCAGGACAATAAAAGCAGTCCTACACTCTGCTATATTTCACACAAATCCTGTTCAACGAGCTTATGGCGCAGTGAACCTCTAATTGGGACCACCCATGCCGCTTAGGTGATCAGAGCAACGTTTTACCAAATGCGGCTTCGAAACACGAGGATCCATATATATTTCATTAGCCCAATAAAGCACTCGGACTTCTTTATATAATCAACACCTCACCCCACCAGGATTCGAACCCACGATCTTCTAATTGTGACCGGGGAACGCTACCTCTGGGCCACCAGGACACTAAAAGCATTTCTAGACTCTGCTATATTTCACACAAAGCCTGTTCAACGACCTTATGGCGCCGTGAACCTCTAATGCGGACCACCCGTGCCGCTTGGGTGATCAGAGCAACGTTTTCCCAAATGTGGCTTCGAAACACGAGGATCCATATATATTTCATTAGCCCAATAAAGCACGCGGACTTCTTTATATAATCAACACCTCACCCCACCAGGATTCGAACCCACGATCTTATAATTGTGACTGTGGAACACTACCTCTGAGCCACCAGGACACTATAAACAGTCCTAGACTCTGTTATATTTCACACAAAGCCTGTTCAACGAGCTTATGGCGCTGTGAACCACTATAGAGGACCACCCGTGCCGCTTAGGTGGAGAGAGCAACGTTTTACCAAATCTGGCTTGGAAACTCGAGGATCCATATATATTTCATTAGCCCAATAAAGCACGCGGACTTCTACATATAATCAACACCTCACCCCACCAGGATTTGAACCCACGATCTTATAATTGTGACCGGGGAACGCTACCACTGGGCCACCAGGACAATAAAAGCAGTCCTAGACTCTACTATATTTCACACAAATACTGTTCAACGAGCTTATGGCGCCGTGAACCTCTAATGGGACCACCCGTGCCACTTAGGTGATCAGAGCAACGTTTTACCAAATGCGGCTTCGAAACACGAGGATCCAAATATATTTCATTAGCCCAATAAAGCACTCGGACTTCTACATATAATCAACACCTCACCCCACCAGGATTCAAACCCACGATCTTATAATTGTGACCGGGATATGCTACCTCTGGGCCTCCAGGACAATAAAAGCAGTCCTAGACTCTACTATATTTCACACAAAGCCTGTTCAACGACCTTATGGCGCCATGAACCTCTAAAGGAGACCACCCGTGCCGCTTAGGTGATCAGAGCAACGTTTTACCAAATGCGGATTTGAAAGACGAGGATCCATATATATTTCATTAGCCCACTAAAGCACGCAGACCTCTTCATATAATCAACACCTCACCCCACCAGGATTCGAACCCACGATCTTCTAATCGTGACCGGGGAACGCTACCTCTGGGCCACCAGGACACTAAAAGCATTTCTAGACTCTGCTATATTTCACACAAAGCCTGTTCAACGAGTTTATCGCGCCGTGAACCTCTAATGCGGACCACCCGTGCCGCTTGGGTGATCAGAGCAACGTTTTACCAAATGTGGCTTCGAAAAACGAGGATCCATATATATTTCATTAGCCCAATAGAGCACGCGAACTTCTGTATATAATCAACACCTCACCCCACCAGGATTCGAACCCACGATCTTATAATTGTGACTGTGGAACACTACCTCTGAGCCACCAGGACACTATAAACAGTCCTAGACTCTGTTATATTTCACACAAAGCCTGTTCAACGAGCTTATGTCGCCGTGGGACCACTACAGGGGACCACCCGTGCCGCTTAGGTGGAGAGAGCAACCTTTTACCAAATCTGGCGTGGAAACTCGAGGATCCATATATATTTCATTAGCCCAATAAAGCACGCGGACGTCTACATATAATCAACACCTCACCCCAGCAGGATTTGAACCCACGATCTTATAATTGTGACCGGGGAACTCTAAGTCTGGGCAACCAGGACAATAAAAGCAGTCCTACACACTGCTATATTTCACACAAATCCTGTTCAACGAGCTTATGGCGCCGTGAACCTCTAATGGGGACCAGCCGTGCTGCTTAGGTGATCAGAGCACCGTTTTACCAAATGCGGCTTCGAAACACGAGGATCCATATATATTTCATTAGCCCAATAAAGCAAGCGGACTTCTTTATATAATCAACACCTCACTCCACCAGGATTCGAACCCACGATCTTCTAATTGTGACCGGGGAACGCTACCTCTGGGCCACCAGGACACTAAAAGCATATCTAGACTGCTATATTTCACACAAAGCCTGTTAAACGAGCTTATGGCGCCGTGAACCTCTAATGGGGACCCCCCCTGCCGCTTTGGTGATCAGAGCAACGTTTTACCAAATGTGGCTTCGAAACACGAGGATCCATATATATTTCATTAGCCCAACAAAGCACGCGGACGTCTTTATATAATCAACACCTCACCCCACTAGGATTCGAACCCACGATCTTATAATTGTTACTGTGGAACACTACCTCTGAGCCACCAGGACACTATAAACAGTCCTAGACTCTGTTATATTTCACACAAAGCCTGTTCAACGAGCTTATGTCGCCGTTGGACCACTATAGGGGACCACCCGTGCCGCTTAGGTGGAGAGAGCAACGTTTTACCAAATCTGGCTTGGAAACTCGAGGATCCATATATATTTCATTAGCCCAACAAAGCACGCGGACGTCTTTATATAATCAACACCTCACCCCACCAGGATTCGAACCCACGATCTTATAATTGTTACTGTGGAACTCTAAGTCTGGGCAACCAGGACAATAAAAGCAGTCCTACACACTGCTATATTTCACACAAATCCTGTTCAACGAGCTTATGGCGCCGTGAACCTCTAATGGGGACTGTAGCAGTGCCGCCTAGGTGATCAGAGCAACGTTTTGCCAAATGCGGCGTCGAAACCCGAGGATCCATATAATTTTCATTAGCCCAATAAAGCACGCAGACTTCTATATATAATCAACACCCCACCCCACCAGGATTTGAACCCACGATCTTATAATTGTGGCCGGGGAATGCTACCTCTGGGCCACCAGGACAATAAAAGCAGTCCTAGACTCTGCTATATTTCACACAAAGCCTGTCAACGGAGCTTATGGCGCTGTGAACCTCTAATGCGGACCACCCCTGCCGCTTGGGTGATCAGAGCAACGTTTTACCAAATGTGGCTTCGAAACACGAGTATCCATATATATTTCATTAGCCCAACAAAGCACGCGGACGTCTTTATATAATCAACACCTCACCCCACCAGGATTCGAACCCACGATCTTATAATTGTTACTGTGGAACACTACCTCTGAGCCACCAGGACACTATAATCAGTCCTAGACTCTGTTATATTTCACACAAAGCCTGTTCAACGATCTTATGTCGCCGTGGGACCACTATAGGGGACCACCTGTGCCGCTTAGGTGGAGAGAGCAACGTTTTACCAAATCTGGCTTGGAAACTCGAGGATCCATATATATTTCATTAGCCCAATAAAGCACGCGGACTTCTACATATAATCAACACCTCACCCCACCAGGATTTGAACCCACGATCTTATAATTGTGACCGGGGAACGCTACCACTGGGCCACCAGGACAATAAAAGCAGTCCTAGACTCTTCTATATTTCACACAAAGCCTATTCAACGAGCTTATGGCGCTGTGAACCACTATAGGGGACCACCCGTGCCGCTTAGGTGATCAGAGCAACGTTTTACCAAATGCGGCTTCGAAACACGAGGATCCATATATATATTTCAATAGCCCAATAAAGCAAGCGGACTTCTTTATATAATCAACACCTCACCACCAGGAACAACCCACGATCTTCTAATTGTGACCGGGAACGCTACCTTCTGGGCCACCAGGACACACTAAAAAGCATATTCTGCACTGGCTATATTTCACACAAAGCCTGTTCAACGAAAGCTTATGGCGCCAGGAACCTCTAATGCGACCACCCCTGCCTGGGGTGATCAGAGCAACGTTTTACCAAATGTGGCTTCGTAGTAGGATCCATATATATTTCAACAAAGCACGCGGACGTCTTTATATAATCAACACCTCACCCCACCAGGATTCGAACCCACGATCTTATAATTGTTACTGTGGAACACTACCTCTGAGCCACCAGGACACTATAATCAGTCCTAGACTCTGTTATATTTCACACAAAGCCTGTTCAACGATCTTATGTCGCCGTGGTACCACTATAGGGGACCACCCGTGCCGCTTAGGTGGAGAGAGCAACGTTTTACCAAATCTGGCTTGGAAACTCGAGGATCCATATATATTTCATTAGCCCAATAAAGCACGCGGACTTCTACAAATAATCAACACCTCACCCTAATTCAGATTTGAACCCACGATCTTATAATTGTGACCGGGAACGCTACCATACTGGGCCACCAGGACACACAAAAGCAGTCCTAGACTCTTCTATATTTCACACAAAGCCTATTCAACGAGCTTTATGGCGCTGTGAACCACTCTTTGTGGGGACCACCCGTGTCAGCTTTTAGGGTGATCAGAGCAACGTTTTACCAAATGCGCTCAAACACGAGATCCATATATATATTTCAATAGCCCAATAAAGCAAAGGACTTCTTCATATAATCAACACCTCACCCCACCAGGATTCGAACCCACGATCTTCTAATTGTGACCGGGGAACGCTACCTCTGGGCCACCAGGACACTAAAAGCAGCCCTAGACCCTGCTATATTTCACACAAAGCCTGTTCAACGAGCTTTTGGCGCGGTGAACTTCTAATGGGGACCACCCGTGCCGCTTAGGTTATCAGAGCAACGTTTTACCAAATGCGGCTTCGAAACACGAGGATCCATATATATTTCAATAGCCCAATAAAGCACGCGGACATCTATATATAATCAACACCTCACCCCACGAGGATTCGAACCCACGATCGTATAATTGTGACCGAGGTATGCTACCTCTGGGCCACCAGGACAATAAAAGCAGTCCAAGACTCTACTATATTTCACAATACTGTAAAGCCTTTCTCAACGACCATATGGCGCCATGAACCTCTAATGGGGACCACCCGCAAGCCGCTTTTAGGTGATCAGAGCAACGTTTTACCAACCGCTTTGAAACACGAGGATCCATATATATTTTAATAGCCCAATAAAAGCACGCGATTCTACATATAATCAACACCTCACCCCACCAGGATTTGGAACCCACGCATCTTATAATTGTGACCGGGAATGCCGCCTCTGGGCCATTAGGACAATAAAGCAGTCTCTAGACTCTTACATATATTTCACACACAAAGCCTGTTCAACGAGCTTATGGCGCTGTGAACCACTATAGGGGACCACCCGTGCCGCTTAGGTGATCAGAGCAACGTTTTACCAAATGCGGCTTCGAAACACTAGGATCCATATATGTATTTCATTAGCCCAATAAAGCAAAGGACTTCTTCAAATAATCAACACCTCACCCCACCAGGATTCGAACCCACGATCTTCTAATTGTGACCAGGGAACGCTACCTCTGGGCCACCAGGACAATAAAAGCAGTCCTACACTCTGCTATATTTCACACAAATCCTGTTCAACGAGCTTATGGCGCCGTGAACCTCTAATAGGGACCAACCGTGCCGCTTAGGTGATCAGAGCAACGTTTTACCAAATGCGGCTTCGAAAAACGAGGATGCAAATATATTTCATTAGCCCAATAAAGCACTCGGACTTCTACATATAATCAACACCTCACCCCACAGGATTCAAACCCACGATCTTATAATTGTGACCGGGGTATGCTACCTCTGGGCCACCAGGACAATAAAAGCAGTCCTAGACTCTCCTATATTTCACACAAAGGCTGTTCAACGACCTTATGGCGCCATGAACCTCTAATGGGGACCACCCGTGCCACTTAGGTTATCAGAGCAACGTTTTACCAAATGCGGCTTCGAAACACGAGGATCCAAATATATTTCATTAGCCCAATAATGCACTCGGACTTCTACATATAATCAACACCTCACCCCACCAGGATTCAATCTCACAATATTATAATTGTGACCGGGGTGTGCTACCTCTGGGCCACCAGTGCAATAAAAGCAGTCCTAGACTCTACTATATTTCACACAAAGCCTGTTCAACGAGCTTATGGCGCCATGAACCTCTAATGGGGACCACCCGTGCCGCTTATGTGATCAGAGCAGCGTTTTACTAAATCCGCCTTTGAAACACGAGGATCCATATATATTTCATTAGCCCAATAAAGCACGCGGATTTCTACATATAATCAACACCTCACCCCAGCAGGATTTGAACCCACGATCTTATAATTGTGACCGGGGAATGCTACCTCTGGGCCACTAGGACAATAAAAGCAGTCCTAGACTCTGCTATATTTTACACAAAGCCTGTTCAACGAGCTTATGGTGCTGTGAACCACTATAGGGGACCACCCGTGCCGCTTAGGTGATCAGAGCAACGTTTTACCAAATGCGGCTTCGAAACACGAGGATCCATATATATATTTCATTAGCCCAATAAAGCAAAGGACTTCTTCATATAATCAACACCTCACCCCACCAGGATTCGAACCCACGATCTTCTAATTGTGACCGGGGAACGCTACCTCTGGGCCACCAGGACAATAAAAGCAGTCCTACACTCTGCTATATTTCACACAAATCCTGTTCAACGAGCTTATGGCGCCGTGAACCTCAAATAGGGACCAACCGTGCCACTTACGTGATCAGAGTAACGTTTTACCAAATGCGGCTTCGAAAAACGAGGATGCAAATATATTTCATTAGCCCAATAAAGCACTCGGACTTCTACATATAATCAACACCTCACCCCACCAGGATTCAAACCCATGATCTTATAATTGTGACCGGGGTATGCTACCTCTGGGCCACCAGGACAATAAAAGCAGTCCTAGACTCTACTATATTTCACACAAAGCCTGTTCCCACGACCTTATGGCGCCATGAACCTCTAATGGGGACCACCCATGCGCCTTATGTGCTCAGAGCAACGTTTTACCATATCCGGCTTGGAAACACAAGTATCCATATATATTTCATTAGCCCATTAAGGCACTCGGACTTCTACATATAATCAACACCTCACCCCACCAGGATTCAAACCAACGATCTTATAATTGTGACCGAGGTATGCTACCTCTGGGCCACCAGGACAATAAAAGCAGTCCAAGACTCAACTATATTTCACACAAAGCCTGTTCAACGACCTTATGGCGCCATGAACCTTTAATGGGGACCACCCGTGCCGCTTAGGTGATTAGAGCAACGTTTTACCAAATCCGGCTTCGAAACACGAGGATCCATATATATTTCATTAGCCCAATAAAGCACGCGGACTTCTACATATAATCAACACCTCACCCCAGCAGGATTTGAACCCACGATCTTGTATAATTGTGACCGGGGAATGCTACCACTGGGCCACCAGGACAATAAAAGCAGTCCTACACTCTGCTATATTATTTCACACAAAGCCTGTTCAACGAAAGCTTATGGCTGTGAACAACTATAGGGGACCACCCGTGCCGCTTAGGTAATGAAAGCAACGTTTTACCAACCGCTTCAAACACGAGGATCCATATATATTTCATTAACCCAATAAAGCACACGGACTTCTACATATAATCAACACCTCACCCCACCAGGATTCAAACCCACGATCTTATAATTGTGACCGGGGTATGCTACCACTGGGCCACCAGGACAATAAAAGCAGTGCTAGACTCTACTATATATTTCACACAAAGCCTGTTCAACGAGCTTATGGCGTCGTGAACCTCTAATGGGGACCACCCGTGCCACTTATGTGATCAGAGCAACGTGTTACCTAATGCGGCTTCGAAACAGGAGAATCCATATATATTTCATTAGCCCAATAAAGCACGCGGACTTCTACATATAATCAACACCTCACCCCACCAGGATTCAAACCCAAGATCTTATAATTGTGACCGGGGAACGCTACCTCTGGGCCAATACCAGGACAATAAAAGCAGTCGAGACTCTACTATATTTCTGCACAAAGCCTGTTCAACGACCTTATGGCGCCATGAACCTCGAAGGAGACCACCCGCCGCTTAGGTGATCAGGAGCAACGTTTTACCAAATGCGGTTTGAAAGACGAGGATCCATATATATTTCATTAGCCCAATAAAGCACGCGGACTTCTTCATATAATCAACACCTCACCCCACCAGGATTCGAACCCACGATCTTCTAATTGTGACGGGGAATGCTACCTTTGGGCCACCAGGACAATAAAAGCAGTCCTAGACTCTGCTATATTTCATACAAAGCCTGTTTAACGAGCTTATGGCGCCGTGAACCTCTAATGGGGACCACCCGTGCCGCTTGGGTGATCAGAGCAACGTTTTACCAAATGCAGCTTCGATACACGAGGATCCATATATATTTCATTAGCCCAATAAAGCAAGAGGACTTCTTTATATAATCAACACATCACCCCACCAGGATTTGAACCCACGATCTTATAATTGTGACCGGGAGACGCTACCTCTGGGCCACCAGGACAATAAAAGCAGTCCTAGACTCTGCTATATTTCACACAAAGCCTGTTCAACGAGTTTATGGCGCCGTTAACCTCTAATGGGGACCACCCATGCTGCTTAGGTGATCAGAGCAACGTTTTACCAAATGTGGCTTCGAAAAACGAGGATCCATATATTTCATTAGCCCAATAAAGCATGCGGACTTCTTCATATAATCAACACCTCACCCCACCAGGACAAACCACCGCATCTTATAATTGTGACCGACGCCTACCTCTGGGCCACCAGGACAATAAAAGCATTCCTAGACTCTGCTATATTTCACACAAAGCCTGTTCAACTTGCTTATGGCACCGTGAACCTCTAATGGGGACCACCCGTGCCGCTTAGGTGATCAGAGCAACGTTTTACCAAATCCGGCTTCGAAACAAGGAGGATCCATATATATTTCATTAGCCCAATAAAACACGCTTACTTCTACATATAATTAACACCTCACCCCACCAGGATTTGAACCCACGATCTTATAATTGTGACCGGGGAATGCTACCTCTGGGCCACTAGGACAATAAAAGTAGTGCTAGACTCTACTATATTTAACACAAAGCCTGTTCAACGAGCTTACGGCGCTGTGAACCACTATAGGGGACCACCCGTGTCGCTTAGGTGATCAGAGCAACGTTTAACCAAATGCGGCTTCGAAACCCGAGGATCCATATATATTTCATTAGTCCAATAAGGCACGCAGACTTCTACATATAATCAAAGCCTCACCCCACCAGGATTTGAAGCCACGATCTTATAATTGTGACCGGGGAACGCTACCTCTGGGCCACCAGGACAATAAAAGCAGTCCTAGACTCTACTATATTTCACACAAAGCCTGTTCAACGACCTTATGGCGCCATGAACCTCTAATGGGGACCACCCGTTCCGCTTAGGTGATCAGAGCAACGTTTTACCAAATCCGGTTTCGAAACACGAGGATCCATATATATTTCATTAGCCCAATAAAGCACGCGGACTTTTACATATAATCAACACCTCACCCTACCAGGATTTGAACCCACGATCATATAATTGTGACCGGGAAACGCTACCTCTGGGCCACTAGGACAATAAAAGCAGTCCTAGACTCTGCTATATTTCACACAAAGCTTGTTCAACGAGCTTATGGCGCCGTGAACCTCTAATGGCGACCACGAGTGCCGCTTAGGTGATCAGACCAACATTTTACCAAATGCGGCTTCGAAACAAGAAGGATCCATATATATTTTATTATCCCAATAAAGCACGCGGACTTCTACATTTAATCAACACCTCACCCCACCAGGACTTGAACCCACGATCTTATAATTGTGACCGGGGAATGCTACCTCTGGGCCACCAGGACAATAAAAGCAGTCCTAGACTCGGCTATATTTCACACAAGGCCTGTTCAACGAGTTTATCGCGCTGTGAACCACTATAGGGGACCACCCGTGCCGCTTAGGTGATCAGAGCAACGTTTTACCAAATGCGGCTTCGAAACACGAGGATCCATATATATTTCATTAACCCAATAAAGCAGGCTTACTTCTACATATAATTAACACCTCACCCCACCAGGATTTGAACCCACGATCTTATAATTGTGACCGGGGAATGCTACCTCTGGGCCACTAGGACAATAAAAGCAGTGCTAGACTCTACTATATTTCACACAAAGCCTGTTCAACGAGCTTACGGCGCTGTGAACCACTATAGGGGACCACCCGTGCCGCTTAGGTGATCAGAGCAACGTTTAACCAAATGCGGCTTCGAAACCCGAGGATCCATATATATTTCATTAGTCCAATAAAGCACGCAGACTTCTAAATATAATCAAAGCCTCACCCCACCAGGATTTGAAGCCACGATCTTATAATTGTGACCGGGGAACGCTACCTCTGGGCCACCAGGACAATAAAAGCAGTCCTAGACTCTAATATATTTCACACAAAGCCTGTTCAACGACCTTATGGCGCCATGAACCTCTAATGGGGACCACCCGTGCCGCTTAGGTGATCAGAGCAACGTTTTACCAAATCCGGTTTCGAAACACGAGGATCCATATATATTTCATTAGCCCAATAAAGCACGCGGACTTTTACATATAATCAACACCTCACCCTACCAGGATTTGAACCCACGATCTTATAATTGTGACCGGGAAACGCTACCTCTGGGCCACTAGGACAATAAAAGCAGTCCTAGACTCGCTATATTTCACACAAAGCCTGTTCAACGAGCTTATGGCGCCGTGAACCTCTAATGGGGACCACCCGTGCCACTTAGGTGATCAGAGCAACGTTTTACCGAATGCGGCTTCGAAACACGAGGATCCATATAAATTTCATTAGCCCAATATAGCAGGCGGACTTCTACATATAATCAACACCTCACCCTACCAGCATTCAAACCCACGATCTTGCACCAGACTGGGGTATACTTGGGCCACCAGGACAATAAAAGCAGTTCCAGACTCTACTATATTTCACACAAAGCCTGTTCAACGACCTTATGGCGCCATGAACTCCTAATGGGGACCACCTGCGTCATTAGGTGATCAGGGCAACGCTTTTACCAAATCTGGCTTTGAAACACGAGGATCCATATATATTTTATTAGCCCAATAAAGCACGCTGGACTTCTACATACATAACCAACACCTCACCCCACCAGGATTTGGAACTCACGATCTTATACTCCAGGACCGGGAATCTGCCACCTTCTGGCCACCAGGACAATAAAAGCAGTCCTAGACTCTGCTATATTTCACACAAAGCCTGTTCAACGAGCTTATGGCGCTGTGAACCACTATAGGAGACCACCCGTGCCGCTTAGGTGATTAGAGCAATATTTTACCAAATGCGGCTTCGAAACACGAGGATCCATATATATTTCATTAGCCCAATAAAGCACACGGACTTCTACATATAATCAACACCTCACCCCACCAGATTTGAACCCACGATCTTATAATTGTGACCGAATGCTACCTCTGGGCCACCAGGACAATAAAAGCAGTCCTAGACTCTGCTATATTTCACACAAAGCCTGTTCAACGAGCTTATGGCGCTGTGAACCACTATAGGAGACCACCCGTGCCGCTTAGGTGATTAGAGCAATATTTTACCAAATGCGGCTTCTCAAAAACAAGAAGGATCCATATATTTCATTATCCTAATAGCACGCGACTTCTCACATTTAATCAACACCTCACTCCCTGGCACCAGGATTTGAACCACGATCTTATAATTGAAGTCTGGGAACGCTACCTCTGGGCTACTTTAGGACAATAAAAAGCAGTCCTAGACTCTCGCTATATATTTCTACACCAAAGCCTGTTCAACGAGCTTATGGCGCCGTGAACCTCTAATGAGGACCACCCGTGCCACTTAGGTGATCAGAGCAACGTTTTACCGAATGCGGCTTCGAAACACGAGGATCCATATATATTTCATTAGCCCAATATAGCACGCGGACTTCTACATATAATCAACACCCCACCCCACCAGGATTTGAACCCACGATCTTATAATTGTGACCGGGGGACGCTACCTCTGGGCCACCAGGACAATAAAAGTATTCCTAGACTCTGCTATATTTCACACAAAGCCTGTTCAACTTGCTTATGGCACCGTGAACCTCTAATGGGGACCACCCATGCCGCTTAGGTGATCAGAGCAACGTTTTACCAAATCCGGCTTCGAAACAAGGACGATCCATAAATATTTCATTAGTCATAATAAAAGCACGCAGACTCTACATATAATCAACACCTCACCCCCACCAGGATTTGAACCCACGATCTTGTAATTGTGCCTGGGAATGCTACCTGTGGACCACCAGGACACTAAAAGTAGTCCTAGACTCAGCTATTTTTCAAACAAAGCCTGTTCAACGAGCTTATGGCGCCGTGAATCTCTATAGAGGACCACCAGTGCCGCATAGGTGTTCAGAATAACGTTTTACCAAATCCGGCTTCGAAACACGAGGATCCATATATATTTCATTAGCCCAATAAAGCACGCGTACTTCTACATATAATCAACACCTCACCCCCACCAGGATTCTAAACCACGATCGTATAATTGTGAACAGGGAACGCTACCTGTGGACCACCAGAACACTAAAAGCAGTCCTTCACTCTGTTATATTTCACACAAAGCCTGTTGAATGAACTTATGGCGCCATGAACCTCTAAAGGGGATCACCAAGTGCCGCTTTAGGTGATCAGAGCAACGTTTACCAAATGCAGCTCGTTGAAACACGAGATCCATATATATTTATTAGCCCAAAGCACGCGGACTTCTACATATAATCAACACCTCACCCCACCAGGATTTAAACCCACGATCTTATAATTGTGACCGGGGAACGCTACCTCTGGGCCACCAGGATAATTAAAGCAGTGCTAGACTGTGCTATATTTTACACAAAGCCTGTTCAACGAGCTTTTGGCGCCGTGAACCTCTAATGGGGACCACCCGTGCCGCTTAGGTGATCAGAGCAACGTTTTACCAAATGCTGCTTCAAAACACTAGGATCCAAGGTATTTCATAAGCCCAATAAAGCACGATTTCCAACATTTAATCAACACTCACCCCACCAGGATTTGAACTCATCGATCTTATAATTGTGACCGGGAATATACCCTGGGCCACCAGGACAAGAAAAGCAGTCCTAGACTCTGCTATATTTCACACAAAGCCTGTTCAACGAGCTTATGGCGCCGTGAACCTCTAATGGGGACCACGAGTGCCGCTTAGGTGATCAGACCAACATTTTACCAAATGCGGCTTCGAAACAAGAAGGATCCATATATATTTTATTATCCCAATAAAGCACGCGGACTTCTACATTTAATCAACACCTCACCCCACCAGGATTTGAACCCACCATCTTATAATTGTGACCGGGAAACGCTACCTCTGGGCCACTAGGACAATAAAAGCAGTCCTAGACTCTGCTATATTTCACACAAAGCCTGTTCAACTTGCTTATGGCACCGTGAACCTCTAATAAATCACCCGTGCCGCTTAGGTGATCAGAGCAACGCTTACCAATTATGCTTCAAACAAGGAGGATCCATAAATATTTCATTAGCCCAATAAATCACTTCCTCGGATTTCTTCATATAATCAACACTCTCACCCTACCAGATTCAAACCACGATCTTTATAATTGTGACCGGGTATACTCCTTGGGCCACCAGGACAATAAAAGCAGCCTAGACTCTACTATATTTCACACAAAGCCTGTTCAACGACCTTATGGCGCCATGAACTTAATGGGGGACCGCAAGCCGCTTAGGTGATCAGAGCAACGTTTTACCAAATGCGGCTTCGAAACACGAAGATCCATATATATTTCATTAACCCAATAAAGCACGCGGACTTCTACATATAATCAACACCTCACCCGACCAGGATTTGAACCCACAATCTTATAATTGTGACCGGGGGACGCTACCTCTGGGCCACCATGACAATAAAAGCAGTCCTAGACTCTGCTATATTTCACACAAAGCCTGTTCAACGAGCTTATGGCGCCGTGAACCTCTAATGGGGACCACCCAAAGGTGCTTAGGACTGTGACCAACATTTTACCAAAATGTGCTTCTGAAACAAGAAGGATCCATATATATTTCCCATTAGAGTCCAATAAAGCACATGACTTCTACATTTAATCAACACCTCACCCCACCAGGATTTGAACCCACGATCTTATAATTGTGACCGGGGAACGCTACCTCTGGGCCACCAGGACAATAAAAGCAGTCCTAGACTCTGCTATATTTCACACAAAGCCAGTTCAACGAGCTTATGGCGCCGTGAACCTCTAATGGGGATCACCCGTGCCGCTTAGGTGATCAGAGCAACGTTTTACCAAATGCAGCTTCGAAACACGAGGATCCATATATATTTCATTAACCCAATAAAGCACGCCGACTTCTTCATATAATCAACACCTCACCCCACCAGGATTCGAACCCACGATCTTCTAATTGTGACCGGGGAACGCCACTTTCAACAATTAGGACACTGTAAAAGCATTCCTAGACTTCAAGAGTATTTCACACAAAGCCTGTTCAACGAGCTTATGGCGCTGTGAACCTCTAATTGGGACCACCCATGCCGCTTAGGTGATCAGAGCAACGTTTTACCAAATGCGGCTTCGAAACACGAGGATCCATATATATTTCATTAGCCCAATAAAGCATGCGGACTTTCTTCATATAATCAACACCTCACCCCACCAGGATTCGAACCCACGATCTTCTAATTGTGACCGGGGAACGCTACCTCTGGCCCACCAGGACATTAAAAGCATTCCTAGACTCTGCTATATTTCACACAAAGCCTGTTCAACGAGCTTATGACGCTGTGAACCACTATAGGGGACCACCCGTGCCGCTTAGGTGATCAGAGCAACGTTTAACCAAATGCGGCTTCGAAACCCG
The DNA here is from genome assembly GCF_018991925.1 of Homarus americanus. NCBI lineage: Eukaryota > Metazoa > Arthropoda > Malacostraca > Decapoda > Nephropidae > Homarus > Homarus americanus. The sequence continues at coordinate 19,745 of NW_024744774.1, forward strand.
AGGTTCCATATATATTTCATTAGTCCAATAAAGCACGGAGACTTCTACATATAATCAAAGCCTCACCCCACCAGGATTTGAAGCCACGATCTTATAATTGTGACCGGGGAACGCTACCTCTGGGCCACCAGGACAATAAAAGCAGTCCTAGACTCTACTATATTTCACACAAAGCCTGTTCAACGACCTTATGGCGCCATGAACCTCTAATGGGGACCACCCGTGCCGCTTAGGTGATCAGAGCAACGTTTTACCAAATCCGGCTTCGAAACACGAGGATCCATATATATTTCAATAGCCCAATAAAGCACGCTTACTTCTACATATAATCAACACCTCACCCCACCAGGATTTGAACCCACGATCATATAATTGTGACCGGGGAACGCTACCTCTGGGCAACCAGGACAATAAAACAGTCCTAGACTCTACTATATTTCACACAAAGCCTGTTCAATCTAGGCCATGGAAGTTTGTGAACTTAATGGCGACTACGAAAAGCCGCTAGGTGATCAGACCAACATTTTACCAAATGCGGCTTCGAAACAAGCAAGAAGGATCCATATATTTATTATCCAATAAAGCACGCTGGCTTCTACATTTACCAACACCACCCCACCAGGACTTGGAAACCCACGATCTTATAATTGGACTAGCTACCAGGACAATAAAAGCAGTCCTAGATTCGGCTATATTTCACACAAGGCCTGTTCAACGAGTTTATCGCGCTGTGAACCACTATAGGGGACCACCCGTGCCGCTTAGGTGATCAGAGCAACGTTTTACCAAATGCGGCTTCGAAACACGAGGATCCATATATATTTCATTAACCCAATAAAGCAGGCTTACTTCTACATATAATTAACACCTCACCCCACCAGGATTTGAACCCACGATCTTATAATTGTGACCGGGGAATGCTACCTCTGGGCCACTAGGACAATAAAAGCAGTGCTAGACTCTACTATATTTCACATAAAGCCTGTTCAACGAGCTTACGGCGCTGTGAACCACTATAGGGGGCCACCCGTGCCGCTTAGGTGATCAGAGCAACGTTTAACCAAATGCGGCTTCGAAACCCGAGGATCCATATATATTTCATTAGTCCAATAAAGCACTTAGGACTTCAAAATATACCCAAAGCCACCCCACCAGGATTTGAAGCCACGATCTTAGTAATTGTAGACCGGGAACGCTAATTCTCTGGGCCACCAGGACAATAAAAGCAGTGCTAGACTCTAATATATTTCACACAAAGCCTGTTCAACGACCTTATGGCGCCATGAACCTCTAATGGGGACCACCCGTGCCGCTTAGGTGATCAGAGCAACGTTTTACCAAATCCGGTTTCGAAACACGAGGATCCATATATATTTCATTAGCCCAATAAAGCACGCGGACTTTTACATATAATCAACACCTCACCCTAACAGGATTTGAACCCACGATTTATAATTGTGACCGGGAAACGCTACTCTCTGGGGCCATACTAGGATACTAAAAAGCAGTCCTAAACTCTGCTATATTTCACACAAAGCCTGTTCAACGAGCTTATGGCGCCGTGAAACTCTAATGGGGACCACCCGTGCCACTTAGGTGATCAGATCAACGTTTTACCGAATGCGGCTTCGAAACACGAGGATCCATATAAATTTCATTAGCCCAATATAGCAGGCGGACTTCTACATATAATCAACACCTCACCCTACCAGCATTCAAACCCACGATCTTATAATTGTGACCGGGGTATGCTACCTCTGGGCCACCAGGACAATAAAAGCAGTCCTAGACTCTACTATATTTCACACAAAGCTTGTTCAACGACCTTATGGCGCCATGAACCTCTAATGGGGACCACCCGTGCCGCTTAGGTGATCAGGGCAACGCTTTTTACCAAATCTGGCTTCGAAACACGAGGATCCATATATATTTCATTAGCCCAATAAAGCACGCGGACTTCTACATATAACCAACACCTCACCCCACCAGGATTTGAACCCACGATCTTATAATTGTGACCGGGGAACGCTACCTCTGGGCCACTAGGACAATAAAAGCAGTCCTAGACTCTGCTATATTTCACACAAAGCCTGTTTAACGAGCTTATGGCGCCGTGAACCTCTAATGGGGACCACCCGTGCTGCTTAGGTGATGAGACCAACATTTTACCAAATGCGGCTTCGAAAGAAGAAGGATCCATATATATTTCATTAGCCCAATAAAGCACGCGGACGACTACATTTAATCAACACCTCACCCCACCAGGATTTGAACCCGCGATCTTATAATTGTGACCGGGGAATGCTACCTCTGGGCCACCAGGACAATAAAAGCAGTCCTAGACTCTGCTATATTTCACACAGCCTTGTTCAAATGAGCTTATGGCGCCGTGAACCTCTAATGGGGACCAATGAGTGCCTTTAGGTGATCAGACCAACATTTTACTAAACATGCTTCGAAACAAGAAGGATCCATATATATTTCATTATCCCAATAAAGCACGCGGACTTCTACATTTAATCAACACCTCACCCCACCAGGATTTGAACCCACGATCTTATAATTGTGTCCGGGGAACGCTACCTCTGGGCCACCAGGACAATAAAAGTAGTCCTAGACTCTGCTATATTTCACACAAAGCCTGTTCAACGAGCTTATGGCGCCGTGAACCTCTAATGGGGACCACCCGTGCCACTTAGGTGATCAGAGCAACGTTTTACCGAATGCGGCTTCGAAACACGAGGATCCATATATATTTCATTAGCCCAATATAGCACGCGGACTTCTACATATAATCAACACCCCACCCCACCAGGATTTGAACCCACGATCTTATAATTGTGACCGGGGGACGCTACCTCTGGCCCACCAGGACACTAAAAGCATTCCTAGACTCTGCTATATTTCACACAAAGCATGTTCAACGAGCTTATGGCGCCGTGAACCTCTAATGGGGACCACCCGTGCCGCTTAGGTGATCAGAGCAACGTTTTGCCAAATGCGGCTTCGAAACCCGAGGATCCATATAATTTTCATTAGCCCAATAAAGCAAGCAGACTTCTACATATAATCAACACCTCACCCCACCAGGATTTGAACCCACGATCTTATAATTGTGGCCGGGGAATGCTACCTCTGGGCCACCAGGACAATAAAAGCAGTCCTAGACTCTGCTATATTTCACACAAAGCCTGTCAACGAGCTTATGGCGCCGTGAACCTCTAATGGGGACCACCCATACCGCTTAGGTGATCAGAGCAACGCTTAACCAAATGCGGCTTCGAAACATGAGGATCCATATATATTTCATTAGCGCAATAAAGCACGCGGACTTCTACATTTAATCAACACCTCACCCCACCAGGATTTGAACCCTCAATCTTATAATTGTGACCGGGGGACGCTACCTCTGGGCCACCAGGACAATAAAAGCAGTCCTAGACTCTGCTATATTTCACACAAAGCCTGTTCAATGAGTTTATGGCGCCGTGAACCTCTAATGGGGACCACCATTTCCGCTTAGGTGATCAGAGCAACGTTTTACCAAATGCAGCTTCGAAACACGAGGATCCATACATATTTCATTAGCCCAATAAAGCACGCGGGCTACTTCATATAATCAACACCTCACCCCACTAGGATTCGAACCCACGATCTTCTAATTGTGACGGGGAACGCTACCTCTGGGCCACCAGGACACTAAAAACATTCCTAGACTCTGCTATATTTCACACAAAGCCTGTTCAACGAGCTTATGGCGCCGTGAAGCTCTAATGGGGACCACCCGTGCCGCTTAGGTGATCAGAGCAACGTTTTACCAAATGCAGCTTCGAAACACGAGGATCCATATATATTTCATTAGCCCAATAAAGCACGCGGACTACTTCATATAATCAACACCTCACCCCACTAGGATTCAAACCCACGATCTTCTAATTGTGACGGGGAACGCTACCTCTGGGCCACCAGGACAATAAAAGCATTCCTAGACTCTGCTATATTTCACACAAAGCCTGTTCAACGAGCTTATGGTCCCGTGAACCTCTAATGGGGACCACCCGTGCCGCTTAGGTGATCAGAGCAACATTTTACCAAATGCGGCTTCGAAACCCGAGGATCCATGTATATTTCATAAGCCCAATAAAGCACGCGGACTTCAACATTTAATCAACACCTCACCCAACCAGGATTTGAACCCACGATCATATAATTGTGACCGGGGGACGCTACCTCTGGGCGACCATGACAATAAAAGCAGTCCTAGACTCTGCTATATTTCACACAAAGCCTGTTCAAC
>NW_024744775.1:0-8437 GCF_018991925.1 Homarus americanus
CACCCCAGCCCACCTCTGACACCCCAGGCACACCGCCGACACTGCCAGGATACACCTCTGACACTCCCAGGCACACCTCTGACACTCCCACGTACACCCTGACACTCCCAGGTGCACCTCTGACACTCCTAGGTACCTCTGTCACTCCCCCTGATACACCTCTCTAACACCCCAGGTGCACCGCTGACACTCCCAGGTACACCGCTGACACTGCCAGTTACACCCTCAGACACTGCCAGGCACACCTCCCCAGACACTCCCCAGGCACACCCCAGACACCCAAGGTGCACCTCTGACACACCCAAGCACCCCTGGACACGCCTAGGAACACCTCTGACACTCCCCAGGTACACCTCAGACACTCACAGGTACACCGCTGACACTCCCAGGTACACCCCTCTGAAACCCCTGGCACACCTCTGACACCCCAGGTGCCAATTCCGACACTCCCCAGGCACACCTCCGACACTCCCCTGGCACACCCCACACTCCCCAGGCACCTCCGACACCCCAGGCACCGCCGACACCCAGGCACGCCTCCTGACACCAGGCACCTCTGGACACTCCCCAGGCACACCAGACACCCCAGGTACACCTTGACACTCCCAGGCACACCTCTGACACTCCCAGGCACACCTCTGACACTCCCAGGTACACCTTAGACCTCTAAAATCTCCACTGACAAATCCCTGGTACACTTCTGACATTCCCAGTTACACCTCCGAGACTCCCATTTGTACACCTAACACTCCCAAGTACACCTCTCTGATACTCCCCAGGTACACCTTCTGACACGCCCAGAACACCTCCGATACTCCCAGGTACACCTCGATACTCCCAGGTACACCCTGACACTCCCAGGTACTCTCTGACACTCCCCTGGTTCAATTCTCTGAGACTCCCAGGTACTCTGCACTGACACTCCCTGGGATGTTTCTGACATTCCCAGGCACACCTCTGACACCCCCAGGTACACCCTTGATACTCCCAGGTAAACCCCTGACACCCTAGGTCCGCCCCCTGACACTCCAAGGTACAACTCCGACACTCCCAGGTAAACCCTTGATACTCCCAGGTACACTGGGGTTGACGTCTGCACACCTCTGACACCCCAGGCACACCTCTGACACTCCCATGTACACCTCTGACACTTCCAGGTTCACCTTGACACCCCCTGCACACCTCTCTGACACTCCAGGTACATCTGACACCCCAGGCACCCACTGACACATTCCCTGGGTACACATATGACACTCCCTGGCACACCACTGACAATGCCAGGCACACACCCCAGACACCCCAGGCACACCCCAGACACCCAGGTACACTTCTCACCCCCAGGCACACCCGACACTCCTGGTGGCACACCTCTGACACCCCAGGCACACACCTCTGACACCCAAGGCACACCTCTGACACCCCAGGCACACCCCTGACACTCTAGCACCCACTGACATTCCCCTGGCACACCCCTGACACACCCAGGCACACGTCCGAGACCCCAGACACACCTAAGACACTCCCCAGCCACATCTCTAACAACACTCCCAGGCACACCTCTGTGACACTGCCAGGCACATTCCTCTCACAATCCCAGGTACTCCTGTGACACTCCCCAAGTACACCTCTGACACCCCAGGTACACCTTCACACCCCCTGGCACACTCCCTGTTGATTTCTCCCCAGATACACCTCCGATACTCCCAGGTACACCTTTGAGACTCCCAGGTACTTCACTGACACTCCCTGGGATACCTCTGACATTCCCAGGCACACCTCTGACACTCCCAGGCAGCACCCTGACACTCCCAGGTACACCTCTGACACTCCCAGGTCCGCCCGACACCCAAGGTACAACCTGACACTCCCAGGTAAACCTCCGATTCTCCCATGTACACCTCCGACACTCCCAGGTACACCGCTGACGCTCCCAGGCACTGACACTCCCCAGGTACACCTCTGACACCCCAGGCACACCTCCTGACACTCCCAGGTACACCTTTGACACTCCCCACGCATACCCTCTGACACCCCAAGCACACTGCTGATAGTCCCAGGTACACCCTCAGACACTTCCAGGCACACCTCAGACACTCCCCAGGCACACCTCAGACACCCAAGGTGCACTCTGACACTCCCAAGTGCACCTCTGACACTCCTAGGCACACCTCTGACACTCCCTGTGGCACACTTCAGAAACTCGCAGGTACAACGCTGACACCCCTATACACTCCTCTGACACTCCCCACACCTCTGACACTCCCAGGCACACCTCCGACACTCCCCAGGTACACCGCTGACACAGGAACACCTGTGACACTCCAAGGCACACCTCTGACACTCCCCAGGTACACCCCTGACACTCCCCAGGCACACCTCCTGACACCCCAGGCATACCCCCTGACACTCCCCAGGCACATCTCTACACCCCAGGCACACCTCAGACACTCCCAGGCACACACCTCTGACACCTAGGTACACCGCCGGCACTGCCAGGCACACCCATGACACCCAAGGTACACCCTCCCACACCCCAGGACACCCCTGACACCCCAAGCACACCTCCTCTCAGACACTCCCCCAGGCACACCTCTGAGACCCCAGGTACACCTCTGGACACAATTCATGGCACACCCCCTGACACTCCCAGGTACTCCACTGACATTCCCTGGTACACCTCTGACACTCCCCAGGCACGCCTGACACTCCCCAGATACACCTCTGACACTCCCAGGTACATCTCTGACACCCCCAGGCACACCACTGATACTCCCCAGGTACACCTTGAGACTCCCAGGTACTCCACTGACACTCCCCTGGTACACCTCTGACATCCCAGTTACACCTCCATGAGACTTGAAGTTACACCCCCTGACACTCCCAGGTACAACTCTGGACACACTCCCAAGTACACCTCTGATAGCTCCCAGGTACACCTTGACACCCCAAGGGCACACCTCTGATACTCCCAGGTACACCTCCGATACTCCAGGTACACCTTGACACTCCCAGGTACTCCTCTGACACTCCCTGGTACACCTCCTATATTCCCCAGGCACACCGCTCATATACCCCAGGTACACCTCTGATACTCCCCAGGTACACCTCTGACACTCCCAGATCCGCCTCCAACACTCCCCAGGTACAACTCCGACACTCCCAGGTACACCCTGACACCCCAGGCACACCTCTGACACTCCCCAGGCACACCTCTGACACTCCCCAGGTACACCTCTGACACCCCAGGCACACCTCTGACACTCCCATGTATACCTCTGACACTCCCAAGTGCACCTCTCTGACACGCCTAGGCACACCTCTGACACCCCACACCTCAGACACTCCCAGGCACACCGCTGACACCCCAGGTACACCCTCTGACACCCCACGTACTCCTCTGACACTCCCCAGGTACACCTCCGACACTCCCCAGGTACACCTCCGACACTCCCCACTCTTCTCACAGTCCCAGTGTACACCCTCCGACACTCCCCAGGCACACCTTTGACACTCCCCAGGTACACTCTCTGACACTCCCAGGTACACCTCTGACACTTAGGTACATTCTTTGACACTCCCAGGCACTCCACTGGACAAATCCCTGGTACACCCTCTGACATTCCCAGTTACACCTTAGACACCCATTTACACCCCCCTAACACTCCCAAGCACACCTCTGACACACCCAGGCACACACCTGATACTCCCAGGCACACCTCTGACACGCCCAGGCACACCTCCGATACTCCCCCAGGCACACCTGACACCCCAGGCACCTCTGACACCCCAGGTACTCCCTCTGACACCCCTGGTTCACCCTCCTGAGACCACCTCCGATTTTCCCAGGTACACCTCCGATACTCCCAGGTGCACCTTTGAGACTCCCAGGTACTTCACTGACACTCCCTGGGATACCTCTGCATTCCCAGGTACACCTCTGACACTCCCAGGTACACCTCTGATGCCCAGGTACACCTCTGACACTCCCAGGTCCCGCCTCTGACACTCCAAGGTACAACTCCGACACTCCCAGGTAAACCTCCGATGCTCCTAGGTACACCTCCAACAATCCCAGGTACACCGTGTCGCTCCCAGGTGCACCTCTGACCTCCCAGGTACCTTTGAGACTTCCAGGTACTCCACTGACACTCCCTAGTACACCTCTGACATTCCCAGTTACACCTCCAGACTCCCAGTTACACCCCAACCTCCGGTACCTCTGTACACCCAGGTAAACCTCTGATGCTCCCAGGTACACCTCTGACACTCCCAGGTACACCTCTGACCCTCCCAGGTACCTCAGACACCCTGGTACCTCTCACACTCACAGGTACACCTCTCACCTCCCATTTACTCCTGTGACACTCCTGGTACTTCTCTGACACTCCCAGGTACCTCAGACACTCCAAGGTACCTCAGACACTCCCAGTGCCTCAGACACTCCCAGGCACCTCTGGCCTCCCAGGTACACCGCTGGCACTGCCAGGTGCACCTCTGACACTCCATGTCACCTCCGACACTCCTGGGACACCTCTGACCTCCCAGGTACACCTCTGACTCCCAGGTACACCTCAGACACTCCCAGGTCCTCTGAGACTCCAGGTACACCTCTGACACTCCCAGGTACACCTCTGACATTCCCAGGTACACCTCTGGCCTCCCAGGTACTCCCTGAATTCCCTGGTACACCTCTGACACACCTGGTACACGTCCGCTCCCAGATACACCTCTGACACTCCCAGGTACATCTCTGACACTCCCAGTTACACCCCTGACACTCCCAGGTACACCTCTGACACACCCAGGTAAACCTCTGATACTCCCAGGTACACCTCTGACACTCCCAGGTACACCTCTGACCCTCCCAGGTACACCTCAGACACTCCTAGGTACACCTCTCACACTCAGGTACACCTCACCTCCCATTACTCCTGTGAGCCTCCCTGGTACTTCTCTGACCTCCCAGGTACACCTCAGACACTCCCAGGTACACCTCAGACACTCCCAGGTATGCCTCAGACACTCCCAGGCACACCTCTGACACTCCCAGGTGCACCGCTGCTTTCATGAGTACACCTCTGACACTCATGTACACCTCCGACACTCCTGGGACACCTCAGACACTCCCAGGTCACCTCTGAGACTCCCAGGTACACCTCTGACCTCCCAGGTACACCTCTGACATTCCCAGGTACCCCCTCTGACCTCCCAGGTACTCCACTGACATTCCTGGTACCCCTCTGACACACCTGGGTACGTCCGACACTCCCAGATACACCCCTGACACTCCAGGTACATCTCTGGCTTCTCCCAGGTACCTCTGACACTCCCAGGTACACCTCTGACACTCCCAGGTACCTCTGACACTCCCAGGTACACCCCTGCCAACTCCTAGGTGCTCCTCTGTCACTCCCTGATACCTCCTAACACTCCCAGGTGCACCGCTGACACTCCTGGGTACACCGCTGACACCAGGTTACACCTCAGACACTGCCAAGTACACCTCAGACATTGCCAGGTACACCTCAACACTCCCAGGTACAACTCAGACACCAAGGTGACCTCTGACACTCCCAGTGCACCTCTGACACTCCTAGGCAAACCACTGGCACTCCCAGGTACACTTCAGACACTCCCAGGTACACCTTTGACACTCCCAGGTACACCTCCGACACTCCCAGGTACACCTTTGACACTCCCAGGTTGCTCACCTGACATTCCTGGTACACGTCTTACACTCCCAGGTACACCATGACACTGCCAGTTACACCTCAGACACTGCCAGGTACACCTCAGACACTCCCAGGTACACCTCAGAAACTCCAAGGTGTGCCTCTGACACTCCCAAGTGCACCTCTGACACGCCTAGGCACACCTCTGACTCCCAGGTACACCTCAGACCTCCCAGGTACGCCCTGCCCTCCCAGGTACACCTCTGACATTCTCAAGTACTCTCTGACACTCCAGGTACACCTCCGACTTGCTCCCAGGTACACTTCTCACACTCCCAAGTGCACCTCCGACACTCCCAGGCACCATGACACTCCCAGGCACCACTGATACTCCCAGGTACACCTTTGAGACTCCCAGGTACTCCCCCAGCCTCCTGGTACACCTCTGACATTCCCAGTTACACCTCCGAGACTCCCAGTTACACCCCTGACCTCCCAGGTACAACTCTGACACTCCCAAGTACACCTCTGATACTCCCAGGTCACCTCTGACCTCCCAGGTACACTCCGATACTCCCAGGCCTCCGATGCTCCCAGGTACACCTTTGGCACTCCCAGGTACTCCTCTGACACTCCTGGTTCAACTCTGAGACTCCCAGGTACACCTCTGACACTCCTGGTAAACCTCCGATATTCCCAGGTACACCCTTATACTCCCAGGTACACCTCTGATGCTCCAGGTACACCTCTGACCTCCCAGGTCACCTCACTCTCCCAGATACAACTCCGACCTCCCATGTCACCTCTGACCTCCCAGGTACACTCCCAACCTCCCAGGTACCTCTGGCCTCCCAGTACCTCTGACACTCCCACGTGCTCCTCTGACACTCCCAGGTACCTCTGACACCCCAAGTGCACCTCTGACACGCCTAGGCACTCCTCTGACCTCCCGGCACACCTCAGACACTCCCAGGTACACCGTGACACTCCCAGGTACCTCTGACACTCCCACGTACCTCTGACACTCCCAGGTACCTCGACACTCCCAGGTACACCTCCGACACTCCCAGGTACATTTCTCACAGTCCCAGGTACCTCCGACCTCCCAGGTACGCCTCTGACACTCCCAGGTACACCTCTGAGCACTCCCAGGTACACCTCAACTCCCAGTACACCTTTGACCCTCCAGGTACTCACTGACAATCCCTGGTACACCTCTGACATTCCCAGTTACACCTCCGGGACTCCCATTACACCCCCTAACACTCCCAAGCACCTCTGACACTCCCAGGTACACACCTGATGCTCCCAGGTACACCTCGGCACTCGGTACTCCTCTGAGCACTCCCTGGTTCACCTCTGGGAACTCCCAGGTGCTTCACTGACACTCCTGGGATACCTCTGACATTCAGGTACACCTCTGACCTCCCAGGTACACCTCTGATACTCCCAGGTACACCTCTGACACTCCTAGGTCCGCCTCCTGACACTCCAAGGTACAACTCCGACCTCCCAGGTAAACACCGATACTCCTAGGTACACCTCCGACACTCCAGTACACCGCTGACGCTCCCAGGTACCACCTCTGGCCTCCCAGGTACACCTCTGACACTCCCATGTACACCTCTGACACTTCCAGGTTCACCTTTGACACTCCCACGTACACCTCTGACACTCCCAGGTACACATCTGACACTCCCAGGCACTCCACTGACATTCCCTGGTACACATATGACACTCCCAGGTACACCACTGACACTGCCAGGTACACCTCAGACACTCCCAGGTACACCTCAGACACTCCCAGGTACACTTCTCACACTCCCAGGTACACCTCCGACACTCCCAAGTACCTCTGACACTCCCAGGTACACCTCTGACACTCCAAGGTTACACCTCCTGACCTCCCAGGTACACCTCTGACCTCTCTGGTACTCCTGACATTCCCTGGTACACCTCCTGACACACCCAGGTACCGTCCGACATTCTGAGAACACCTATGACACTCCCAGGTGCATCCCTAACACTCCCAGGTACACCTCTGACACTGCCAGGTACACCTCTCACAATCCAGGTACTCCTGTGACACTCCCAAGTACACCTCTGACACTCCCAGGTACACCTCTGGCCTCCTGGTACACCTCCATTTCCCAGATACCCTCCGACACTCCCAGGTACACCTTTGGTCCCAGGTACTTCACTGACACTCCCTGGGATACCTCTGACATTCAGGTACCTCTGACACTCCCAGGTACACCTCTGATGCTCCCAGGTACTCCTCTGACCTCCGGTGCCTTCGACCTCCAAGTCACTCCGACACTCCCAGGTAAACCTCCGATTCTCCTGGTACACCTCCGACACTCCCAGGTACACCGCTGACGCTCCCAGGTACCTCTGGCCTCCCAGGTACACCTCTGACACTCCCAGGTACCTCTGGCCTCCCAGGTACACCTTTGACACTCCCACGTGCCTCTGCACTCCCAAGTACACGCCTGATGGTCCCAGGTACACCTCAGACACTTCCAGGTACCTCAGACACTCCCAGGTGCACCTCAGACACTCCAAGGTGCACCTCTGACACTCCAAGTGCACCTCTGACACTGCTAGGCACACCTCTGCCTCCCAGGTACACTTCAGACACTCACAGGTACAACGCTGACACTCCCAGGTACACCTCTGACACTCCCAAGTACACCTCTGACACTCCGGTACACCTCCGACACTCCCAGGTACACCGCTGGCCCACCCAGGAACACCTGTGACAC
>NW_024744776.1:0-14345 GCF_018991925.1 Homarus americanus
AATTTAGGGAGAGATTACAAAATATAAAAAAGTGAGGTTGGAATTTTGTTCCTCAGCTTCATACTGAACATGTTATAGTGTAGTAGTAGCAGTAGAAGTTGAGATGCTGTAGTAATATAGTGAACATATTGTAGTAGCAGTAGAAATGCTGTAGCAAGATAGTAAAGACATTATAGTAATAGTAGTAGTAGTAGTTGAGATGCTGTAGTAATATAGTAAAGACATTGTAGTAGTAGTAGTTAAGATGCTGTAGTAATATAGTAAAGACATTGTAGTGGTAGTAGTAGTTAAGATGTTGTAGTAGTAGTAGTTAAGATGCTGTAGTAATATAGTAAAGATATTGTAGTGGTAGTAGTAGTTAAGATGCTGTAGTAGTAGTAGTTAAGATGTTGTAGTAGTAGTAGTTAAGATGTTGTAGTAATATAGTAAAGATATTGTAGTGGTAGTAGTAGTTAAGATGCTGTAGTAGTAGTAGTTAAGATGTTGTAGGAGTTAAGATGCTATAGTAATATAGTAAAGATGTTGTAGTAGTAGTAGTTAAGATGCTGTAGTAGTAGTAGTTAAGATGCTATAGTAATATAGTAAAGACGTTGTAGTAGTAGTTAAGATGCTGTAGTAATATAGTAAAGACATTGTAGTAGTAGTAGTTAAGATGTTGTAGTAGTAGTAGTTAAGATGCTGTAGTAATATAGTAAAGACATTGTAGTAGTAGTAGTTAAGATGTTGCCTCAGTGGAAAGGCATGTCGATGGAAAATGCAGGCGTATGGGCTCAGTGGAAAGGCATGTCGATGGAAAATGTGGAAAGGCATGTCGATGGAAAATGCAGGCGTATGGGTCAAAGAAACCTACTCAGAAATTGTCAAGTGGTCGCCCGCTAACTTATTTGAACCACCCAAGTGTGCGGCCACCAAAGAAATGATTCGGGAGATGACTTTCTTCATGACTGATTACACTCAGGACCGCTTCCTCGCCCCCCTAGCTCTTCAAATACTGGCAATAATACCACATCTATTTTGTCAGAGGACACACACAAAGGCTAAGCACAAAGAAAATGTGGCAGCAATGAAGAGAAGATTGACAATGTGGCGGACTGGGGCCCTAGATGATCTCCTATGTGAAGCAAGAACACTGCAGGAGAGACTAAAATCTACGGGTGACGGAAAGCAAAACACCGATGACGTGGCAAGAAAATTTGGAAACAAAATGCGTGTGGGAAAAGTGTCTCTCGCGGTAAGATCTCTCACTCAGGAATCTTCCGGTGGGGTGATGCCAATAAACTGAGCGACTTTACAACTACTGAGAGAGAAACATCCCCCTGCAAGTGAAGATGAAGGCATCAGGCTCCAGGGTGCCTATATCCCACCAAATGTTGTCCTGTTCGAGAAAATAACAGGAGAGATGGTGTGGAAAAAGGCACTGAAGACTCGAGGAGGAGCCGGCCCTTCAGGTCTGGATGCAAACGGTTGGAGAGTCATCCTCAGCACTAACAAGTTTGGCCCTGTAGCAAGCGAACTCTGCACTGCCATTGCCACCCTTGCAAGAAAGCTTGCATCCTCTTGCTGCCATCACCTCCAGGCTCTGACGGCCTGCCGCCTTATTCCTCTGGAAAAGAATCCAGGATGTAGACCTATAGGGGTGGGGGAAGTGCTGAGGCGGATCATCGGAAAGTGCATAATGGAGGTGGTAAAGGACGATGTCAGGGCAGCAGCAGGGAACCTACAAGTGTGTGCTGGCCACCAGGCTGGTGGGGAGGCGGCCATTCACGCCATGAGATTGATATTTGAGCAGCGTGATTGTGAGGCCGTTCTCTCTGGTGGATGCTTCAAACGCATTCAACATACTTAACCGCAAGGCTGCACTGCACAACATCAAGATCAAGTGTCCTAGCTTTGCGATGTATGTTGAAAATTCGTATAGGAATCCTTCAGACCTCTACATAGTAAACAACAAGGCTCTACGAGGTGATACCATCCTACAGTCGACCGAGGGAACAACACAGGGGGACCCCGTTGCAATGGCAATGTATGCAATAGGCCTATCAGTGCTCCAACAAGAAATAAAGTATGAAACAACTGGGGTCAAACAAGTGGCATATGCTGATGACCTCACAGGAGCAGGAAAAGTGGAGGACATCAAAAAGTGGTGGGACCTGGTAACATCGCGAGGTCCACATATAGGGTACCACCCTAACGCCAGCAAATCCTTCCTCATCGTGAAGCCAGATCATTATGATCGGGCTGTGGAGGTTTTCGGCGAAAGTGAGGTCAAAATAACTAAGGACGGCCAAAGACATCTAGGCGCAGTAATTGGCACTACGGACTTCAAGACCCAGTACGTAGGGGGAAAGGTGAATGAGTGGGTTAGCGAAATCCATGCTCTATCGGAGATTGCTAACACAGAGCCACATGCGGCCTTTGCAGCATTCACACATGGAGTCAAGCATCGTTGGAACTACCTGATGCGTACCATCCCTGAGATCCGACCCCTCCTCCACCCTTTGGAAGAAGCAATCAGTGTCAAGTTCATTCCCAAACTAGTGAAACACCACGACTTAACCCTAGTAGAAAGAACACTTCTTGCACTTCCACCAAGACTGGGAGGGATGGGACTAACTAATCCAGAGGAGATTGCTGACTCTGAACATCAAAATTCACTTAAGCTCACGGCAGCCCTCACTGACCACATAATAGCCCAGAATGCAACAGGGGAAGTGGACACCAGCGAAGTTAATAAGATCCGTAGGTCCATTACAACAGATCGGCAGCACTGCCAAAATGACATGTTGCAGCAACTATTGCTGCTGGTTCCAGAAAATTTGACAAAAAAAGTAGCTATAGCGCAGGAGGTGGGCGCCTCGAACTGGTTAACTACGTTACCGATAAGGGCAAATGGTTTCAGCCTTAACAAACAAGAATTTACAGATGCCATTGCTCTAAGGTACGGTTGGCCAGTAGATGGTTTGCCCTCCCAATGCGTGTGTGGCTATTCCTATGATGGCGATCACGCCATGGTTTGCAAGAAGGGGGGCTTCATATGCATGAGGCATGACGATGTAAGGGATCTCACAGCAAATATGTTGAAGGAAATCTGCCGGGACGTCATGGTAGAACCGACCCTCCTTCCACTGGATGGCGAGATCTTCCAACACAGGACTTCAAACACATCTAACGAAGCCCGTGTGGACGTCAGTGCTCGAGGATTCTGGACGCGGGGACAGCGAGCTTTCTTCGACATCAGGATTTTTGATCCCATGGCCGTTTGTCACCGTAACCTAGCTCTCGATGCTGCGCATAGGAGGAACGAGAACGACAAGAGAAGGGCATATGGGGAGAGAATTCAAAATGTTGATCAAGGCAGCTTCACTCCTCTAGTGTTCACAACCTCTGGTGGGATGGGCCCAAGTGCAAGATGTTTCTACGCCAGACTCGCGGAGCTGATCTCCGAACAGAAGCAGCAGCCCAGAAGTTATGTCACAGCCTGGATGAGATGTCGACTGTCCTTCTCTCTCCTTCGGTCGGCTTTGCTCTGCCTCAGGGGAACGAGAGCTTCTGCCCCTACTCCGACAACTGCTGCAGATATCGACTATGAGGCTACAGTCACTGAATGCCGCATGGATCTGCGGCTCAACTAATTTAACACAGATAGGATAGTTTCTTATGTATTAGGATATTTAATATTAAGGTAAATAAATGGTGGCGAAGGTGTGGCTATTGGGGGAGGCTGGAGGCCACGTTAAGATGTTGTAGTAGTAGTAGTTAAGATGCTGTAGTAATATAGTAAAGACATTGTAGTAGTAGTAGTTAAGATGTTGTAGTAGTAGTAGTTAAGATGCTATAGTAATATAGTAATGACGTTGTAGTAGTTAAGATGCTGTAGTAATATAGTAAAGATGTTGTAGTAGTAGTAGTTAAGATGCTGAAGTAGTAGTAGTTAAGATGCTGTAGTAGTAGTAGTTAAGATGCTGTAGTAATATCGTAAAGACATTGTAGTAGTAGGGTGTGTCATAGGAGGGAAGATCAGCTAAAACTAATGGCCCATCACCTTTTGGTAGATTTTAGTGTATATAAACAGAAAATAATTTCAGTTTCAATATTTTGCAACCTTTTGCTAGGTAAATTTTAGCGTGAAATTTATCGAAAATCTAACGTACAGCTGCATTAGTGCATTACAATTAAATAGTGAACATTGCTTTCTGACTTCATTCTTTAACAACCCAACTAACAATATTTTTTTCTGTTTCAGATTCTGATGCATTTATAAGTTGATAATATTTGCGATGGCTGCTTGTGTCAGGACGAGGAACCAAAAATCCAGCCATCTCAGTCACTATCTTGGGTCTGGGAGAGGCTCCTGAAGTCGGAGTTGCCTACATTGAGAGATGCTTTGAGATACGGTGTTTTAATTAGGCAAATGGTGAAAAGAACCAAAGAACTTACACAAACAAAGACATTGCCAGTGATATGACCAAAGCTGTCTTGGCACAGTACACTCTGGCTAACGCTCAGTTCAAGCCTCCAGTCATAACAAGTCAGAAGAAGATTAGTGAGAGACTGCTAGCCAGTTGGGAAAAGGCAAGAGATATCTCTCTTGGGAGAGGAAAACTTGCAGTTAAGGACAGCTTTGCCAAGCAACTGGACCAGTTATTTGACATAATTACTTGCAAGTGCCCAATTGTTCTCTGTCCTGAGTTTGGATGCGATTGTGACTGTAAATCCGAGGCCCACATCTCCTGTATTTGCAAGCGTGAACTGAAGATTCCTGTGATCGAACTGGCATTTGTCAAAGCACAGAGAGAGAAGACTGGCAGTATAGGGGCACTCATGATTTCTAGCCAAGATATTCCGGAGTCCAAGAGACAGGAGGCTGCCACAGAGAGACAGAAGAGGAGAAGAGTTGCCGAGGAAAAGAGACTTGAGAAGGCCCAGGGTGAGGTAAAAAAGGCCGATGATTGAGCTGTTGATTCAGAGTTTAATGATTTCATGGCTGATCCGGAAAGTGCTGACTACAGAGAATGGTGACTTTGTCCCTAACTCCAGTGTCAATGATCCCAAAACCTTCCAGGCATAAGATTCGAAAATAGAAAGATATCCCGAGCATAGCTCGGCCAGCATGTGACACCATTGGACTGGTCTCTAGAGAAACTGCAGAGATAGCAACATGCCTGGATTGACGGTGGTTTGATAAACACCTGATGATGTTCACCTGGTGATAGATCATAACAAAGTAAGGAGAGCTCAGGAGAAACTTGTCAGTAACCTAGAAGAGGAGTTTGATAAGGGGATAAGAGAAAATGGAATCAATTGTTTGTTCTTTGATGGGAGAAGGGATGACACTAAAGTGTTCATGAAAGTTGGAAATTCTGACAAGTTGTTCCCTGCCATGGTGAAGGAGGAACACTACTCCTGCTGCAGTGAACCAGGAGGGAAGTATTAGTGGCATTTCACTCCAGAGAAAGATGACATCAGGAAACCAGCTGAGATAGTGGCAGATAACATTGTGAACTGGCTCAGAGAGAGAACGTAGACCAGACCCTGCAGGCCATTGGAGGGGACAGCACCAACACGAACACAAGGTGGCAAGGGGGGGTCATACAGTGGATAGAGCGGAAGATTGGGAGGAAGCTGGTCTGGATTGTTTGTGACCTCCACACCAACGAGTTGCCACTCAGACATCTGATCCAGGAGCTGGATGGCAAGACTCTTTCAAACAACAGATGGTCTGGTCCTCTGGCAAGATGCTGACTCCTGCCACTGAGTTAGAAATAAATCCGAGCTTTGGAAAAATCACAGTTGGCCCCTCCACTGCTGAGCTTGGGTAACATACCGTCATTGACGACCTGAGTACTGACCAGTACTATGGTTACATGATTTGCAGTGCCATCGTACCGGGGTCATGTCGATATTGCTTACCCGCAAAGATAGGTCCAGTCTTCACATTCTAGGTATCACAACGGCTCTCTCACGTTCTGCAGAATTTGGGTCGCTCATCATAAACTGAAAGGGAACCAGCTTCACAACCTGAGACTTATTGTCCAATTCATCGTAAGTGTCTACTTGCCAAATTGGTTCAACACCAAGGTCAAGTCATCGTTCTCCGAAGGTCCGAGGCATGTTCTCTTCCAGCTTGAGCTCCTGAGGAGTCAGCCAAGGAAGGTTGTTCAGATTGTGGAACAGACTGTGAGGAGATCTTCCTGGTATGCTCATCCCGAGGCAGTTCTGCAGACAATGCTCTGCAGTAAGGATGAGGAGGAGAGAAGAGTGGTAGTCAAAAAGATCTTGGATATGAGACTTATGAGAGGATCTGGGCATGACAGAATTAGTTAGTGACGATTCCTTCAGGGGTCAGGAAGACTCCTGAAGTCAATCTAGGTGCCAAGACCCTCACTAATCTCATAGATCTGGATAACATCCAGGCTGGCAGTGAGCCCCCTCTTACCTGCAGCCTCACCAATGTTCAAGTCAGAGCTTTCCTGGACAACCCCATGCATGTCCCTGCCTGGCCCTCGCACACCCAGAGTATAGAGCGTTGTGTACAGCAAGTGAGCGAGGCCAGCGGTCACGTGTACAGCCAGGAGAGGATGGAAGGCTACATCCGAGCTCAGGTGGTCAGCAGGGAGGTGATGAGTAGAAACAGAAGCAAGAACGACATGTTCTCTATGGTGTGCAGCAACACCGGGTCGTAGTAGTAAAACCGGTTTTTGTATTTGATGATTTTGTTTTCTAAAGGAATATTAAATTTAATAAATGTGTCAAGATCATTCGTTTCACTATTCTGGATCATTTTCATCCTAATGAATTAACCTGATACATTTACTTTACTTTAAATAAGCTATTTAGTGGTGTTGGTAAAAGGGTGGGAATACTGAATTTTCATAAGATTTCAAGTTAAAATTTACCTAGCAAAAAATAAAAACTTTTCAAATCTGAAAATATCACATGATTCTGCACATAGAACTACATCATTAATACCATGGGCCGATTTTTCAAACTCAAAAAAAAAAATTCGCCTCCATATGACACACCCTAACAGTACATATCGCCTTCATAGCTCAACAGTCAGATGCTGGACCCCTAAAAACCTCCCTTCCGTAAGAGTAGTTTTAGTTTTATTACATCTCGTAGAGTTCTCTGTGTATCTGTTAAACGACTGAGAAATCTGGATTGTAGGATGGGGCCGGGGGTGGGGGGGGGAGGGGTGGAGGGACCGGGTAGGAGGGCCAGGGGGAGGGGCCGCGGAGGAGGGGTTACTGCCAGTCCCCAGTGTAAGGGCAACGAGAAAACTTTTATTGTGAGGCGGAACTTGTTACTGCGTCCGGGATCCTACATGATGAGTGTACTGGGTTTTGTTAATGATGTCTTTGGGAGGTTATAGAAGGAGAGAGAGTATATCACACACACACACACACACACACACTCACTCACACACACACACACACACACACACACACACACACACACACACACACACAACACACACACACACACACACACACACACACACACACACACACACACACTCACTCTGCCTCACACAACACACACACACACACACACACACACACACACTCACACACACCTCCCTTTCACTCACTCCTCCCTCATTCCCTCCCTCACCCACTCACTCCCTCCTCCCTCCCTCCTCCTCCCTCCCACACACACACACACACACACACACACACCTCCCCTTTCCCTCCACACACACACACACACACACACACACACACACACACACACACACACACACACACACATGTACTTAGTCAACAATACACAGACAGACAAACAGATTAATGATAGAAAACAAGAGAGACAGACACAGGACCACCATAAGGGGAGCGACAAGTACCGTCCAGCGCGTGGTTAGGCTGAGGTGCTTCTTGGCTGTCGGAAGTGGTGGATATCAGTGTCAGCTCCGGGACTCATGGTGACTTGTATTCGAGGGAGGGGAAGTGGCAGCAGAAGTGTATCCTGAGGAAGTCGTAGCAGAAGTTTGTCCAAAGGAAGTAATAGCGGAAGTAGGTCCTGAAGAAGGGGAAGTGGCAGCATAAGTATGTCCTGAGGATGGGGAAGTGACAGCAGAAGTATGTCCTGAGGATGGGGAAGTGACAGCAGAAGTATGTCCTGAGGATGGGGAAGTGGCAGCACAAGTATGTCCTGAGGATGGGGAAGTGACAGCAGAAGTATGTCCTGAGGAAGGGGAAGTGGCAGCACAAGTATGTCCTGAGGATGGGGAAGTGACAGCAGAAGTATGTCCTGAGGATGGGGAAGTGACAGCAGAAGTATGTCCTGAGGAAGGGGAAGTGGCAGCACAAGTATGTCCTGAGGATGGGGAAGTGGCAGCAGAAGTATGTCCTGAGGATGGGGAAGTGACAGCAGAAGTATGTCCTGAGGAAGGGGAAGTGACAGCAGAAGTATGTCCTGAGGAAGGGGAAGTGACCGCAGAAACAATCCCGAGGGAGGGGAAATAGAAGTACCTGTATAAGGGTGACTGGTTAAAGGGGTAGACTGTGTGAAGGGAAGTAGACATTAAGAGAATAAGGGGAAGGTTGTCGAGGATGGGAGGGGATACTCATGAGCGTCTCCCCTCTTGCCTTTTTCCCCTCAGCCCAGTATGCTAATGAGCAGTTTGGATGGTCGTCTCGGGGTAGTTATGAGGTCATTATGTTACCTCTAATTCCCCCGCTCGGTTGACAGGGACATATGTGGACGGGGGATTTTCTGCGTATACACCCGTCTTGGCTGTCAGTGTCGTCTCGGGGTATTTTTGGCTTCTTTGGATCTGACAATACAGGTATAGGCACATGGGTACAGGTACAGGCACACGGGTACAGGTACAGGCACACGGGTACAGGTATAGGGACACAGGTACAGGTATGAACACGGGTACAATTATAGGCACACAGGTACAGGTACAGGCACGCGGGTACAGGTGTAATTTTTGGGTACAATTACAGGCACACAGGGTACAGGTGCAGATGTAAACACACGGGTACAGGTACAGGTATAGGCACACAGGTACAGGTATAGGCGTACAGGTATAGGCACACGGGTACTGGTACACGGGTACAGGCACACGAGGAAAAGGTACAGGTATAGGCACACGGTACAGGTATAGGCATTGGCACACGGGTACAGGTACGCGGGTACAGGAACAGGCACACGGGTACAGGTATAGTCACACGGGTACAGGTACAGGTACACGGGTACAGGTACAGGCACACGGGTACAGGTACAGGTATAGGCACACGGGTACAGGTATAGGCATTGGCACACGTGTACAGGTTACAGGTATAGGCACACATGTACAGGTATAGGCACACAGGTACTGGTATAGGCGTACAGGTATAGGCACACAGGTACAGGTATAGGCGTACAAGTACAGGTATAGGCACACAGGTACAGGTATAGGCGTACAGGTATAAGCGTATAGGTATAGGCACACAGTTATAGTTACACAGGTACAGGCACGCAGGTACAGATATAGGCACACAGGTGCAGGTATAGGTATAGGCACACAGGTCACAGGTATAGACACACAGTTACAGGTACAGACGCAGGTACAGGTATATGCACACAGGTACAGGTATAGGGACACAGGTACAAATGCAGGTACAGGTATAGGCACACAGGTACAGGTATAGGTACACAGGTACAGGCATAGGCACACAGGTACAGGTATAGGCACACAGGTGCAGGTACAGGTATAGGTACACAGGTCCAGGCACACAGGTACACTTATAGGTACACAGGTACAGATATAGGTACACAGGTACAGGTATAGGCACACAGGTGCATGTATAGGCACACAGGTACAGGTATAGGCACACAGGTACAGGTATAGGCACACAGGTACAGGTATAGGCGTACAGGTGCAGGTATAGGTATAGGCACACAGGTACAGGTGCAGGTATAGGCACACAGGTACAGGTATAGGTATAGGCACAGGTGCAGGTATAGGCACACAGGTACAGGCACACAGGTACAGGTATAGGCACACAGGTACAGGTACACAGGTACAGGTATAGGCACACAGGTACAGGTATAGGTACACAGGTACAGGTATAGGCACACAGGTACAGGTACACAGGTACAGGTATAGGCACACAGATATAGGTACACAGGTACAGGTATAGGTACAGAGGTACAGATATAGGCAGACAGGTTCAGATATAGGTACTAGGGTGTGTCAATTTTGTCAACATGTTAAAAATCAAATTTGGTAGTCAAAATATTGTGCCTCTTTATGTCTAAACTTGAGATTAGCAAACAAAAATGAATTGAAATAACCCTCACCTACATCAATTATACCTTAAAGTTTCAAATATCAGTATTTCAACAAATTAATGAGACTTGATTAGAATTATTCACTTGATATTAATTAATCTCATGTAAGCATATGGATTATGGAGTATTTTATGGTTCTATAGCTTGTGTACAATATGCATGTCAGAACATGAACATGAACAGGCTCTCCGTGTGGGACAGTTTAATTATTGTTTTGACTTGTACCAAGCGTGAGGATAAGGCGCCCGGCTCACTCTCCTTCTAGATATCATAGACGGTGGTTTGCTCTCATTGCACTTGCACCTACTCTACCAGACGAATTCTACATTTTAATTATTGTAAGTAGGGCATATTGATTGCCGCAGTTACTTATATCATTGTATAAAACATTATGTTCTAAGAAATTATTATGTTATTTCTGTTACAGCATTTTTGATAAACAAATTGATATTTTTTGAAACAACAATTGAATTATGAAACATTGAAATATTTTTCTATTTGTCAGATAGTGTGAAGATGTCAAAATTGAAGACAAGAAGTCAGTTGTCAACCCACTTGAGCCTGCTAGTTGGTAAAGGGAAGGAGTTTCCTGTATCAGAACTTCCAACAGTGAGAGACATGCTAAGATTAGGGCTACTCCTTCGAGAAAAAAATGCAAAGGACAGAAGGAACTATACAGATAAAGAACTCATAAATGACATGATAGTCCCTCTTCTGCATCAATGGACAAAAGCTAATGCACTATTCAAACCACCTGTGATTAATCAGTGTCGAACTATTGAGCTAAAACTAACGAAATTATGGCACAAAGCAGTTGAAACATCACTTGGTAAAGGAAACGTGGCCAGGAAAAATGAATTTCTGCACACACTTGATACTCCGTTTGACATTTTGACCTACAAGTGCTCCATACAATTATGTTCTGAATCCAACTGTTCTCACTCAGGTAAGAGAGAAAATAATTCCCACATTGATTGTGGTTGTCCTCGTGAAAAGAAGATCCCTGTTTTAGAGCTTGAATTTATAAAGGCACAGAGGACAAAGGCAGAAGGCCAAGGAAGTATGCAAATGGGTTCAATAGATTATTCAGAAACAAAGAAGCAGATTGCTAATGCCAAGAAGAGAGAACAAATCCGAGAGAGGGAACAAAAGAAGAAAATGAAGATTGAAGAAGCCATCCAAAGAGAGGAAGAGCTGTGTCAAGATGTTTATCACTTCTTTGATAGTTCTTCTGATGAACAGGAAGCAACATCAGATGATAGTTCCAAAGAGCCATCTGAACCTTTACCAAAGAAAATGAAATACAACACAAGAAATATTTCAAACATTGCTTTAGCTAGTATTCGCCACCATGCTGGACTTCGTGAGGCTGCAGAAATTGCAACTGCCGCTTGGATAGATGCAGGCCTCATCAGCCGAGAGGATGTATCTTTGGTGATAGATCATAATAAAATTAGAAGAGCACAAGAAAAAATAATGAAGGAAATATCTGATCAGCATGAAAAAGATTTAAGCGAGGGAGGGCTCTCCTGTCTTTTGTTTGATGGAAGAATAGATGACACAAAAGTTTTGCTAGAAGTAGAGGGAGTGAACAGAAAGTTTCCAGGTCTCATCAAAGAAGAACACTACTCTGTCTGTTCTGAGCCTGGTGGTCGGTTTTTGTTTCACTTTGCTCCCGAAACTGAAGTAGAAGGGAAGAAACATGCAGAGGTCATTGCTGATCATATTTTATGTTGGGTTCAGGAGAGAGGACTTGGCAGTTCACTGCAGGCTGTTGGTGGAGATTCAACTGCAGTGAACACCGGATGGCAGGGGGGTGTAATGACGCATTTAGAGAAAAACTAGGAAGAAGACTTGTTTGGATTGTATGTGATTTACATACAGGCGAGCTACCTCTTCGTCATCTCATCCAGGAACTTGATGGTCCTACAAAGAGCAACAACAAGTGGTCAGGTCCCCTTGGCATCATGCTGGATGAAGCAACACAACTAGAAATAAATACAACCTTTCCAAAGGTCGAAGTTGGCCCTCCCCTTCCGGCGTTGTCTGAAGGAGTCATCAAAGATCTCAGCACAGATCAATCCTATGCTTATCGTATTGCCCAAGCAATAAGATCAGGAGAAGTGCCTCAGTCATTGGCTCTCTTGGAGATTGGACCTGTCAGTCACAGCCGTTGGTTAACTACAGCTCTTCGTTTCTGCAGGATTTGGATTTCCAAACACGAATTGAAGGGCAAAGTGCTGAAGAATTTGAGGTTAATTGTTGAATTTATTATTGGAGTTTATCTTCCCCAGTGGTTTAGTGTGAAACTTAATCCTATGTGGGTGGATGGGCCCAATCACCTTTTGTTTCAATTGCAGCTAGTAAGAACACAGAGGAAGGTAGTGAGGGACATCGTGTTACCTGTGGCAAGAAGGTCCGCTTGGTATGCTCGATCAGAAGCAGTTTTGCAAGCAATGCTTTGCAGTCAATGTACCAATCTCCGAACCGAGGCTGTAGAAGTCATTCTAAAGATTAGAGGAACGCTAATAGATGACGACCAGTTGGGAGACTGTTCGTTTCATTCAAGAAAAGTTCCCCCAATAAACGTCAATGCCACCAAATTGTCAGAATTGGTTGACTTGAGTTTGGAAGTCTTAGAGCCACCATTGACAACAAGTCTAACTAGCCAAGAATTGAGAAACCTTAAAGAGACTCCAATGCAGGTGCCGAAGTGGCTTTCCCACACTCAAAGTGTGGAGAGATGTGTGAAAATGGTCACAGAAGCAGCGGGCCATGTTTACAGCCACGAGAGGCAAGAAGGTTACATCAAAGCACAAATAGCAAGCAGACTACTGATGACAAGAAACCAAAGCAAAGAGAGTATGAAGGCATTGGTTACTTTCAAATAGACTACGGATAATAAAATATAATAATTTGAAACTTGAAACAGTAACATGTGTGCAAACGCTGGTTATGTTATAAATTCACAAATATGTACATTTAAAAATCCATTTGATGTAGGTAGGACTTATTATAAAAAAAAAATTTATGCCAGAATATTGTTTTGCATGCTTAAAGACTACAATAAATTGCTACCAAATTACTCGATTTTCAATTTAGCCAGTTCACCCCCTAAATTGACACACCCTAATAGGTACACAGGTACAGGTATAGGCACACAAGCACAGGTATAGGTACACAGGTGCAGGTATAGGTACACAGGTACAGGTATAGGTACACAGGTACAGGTATAGGTACACAGGTACAGGTATAGGCAGACAGGTTCAGGTATAGGTACACAGGTACAGGTATAGGTACACAGGTACAGATATAGGCACACAGGTACAGGTATAGGAACACAGGTACAGATATAGGTACACAGGTACAGGTATAGGCACACAGGTACAGGTATAGGGACACAGGTACAGGTATAGGGACACAGGTGCAGGTATAGGTACACAGGTGCAGGTATAGGTGTAGGCACACAGGTACAAATATAGGCGTACAGGTATAGGTACACAGGTACAGGTATAGGCACACAGGTACAGGTATAGGGACACAGGTACAGGTACACAGGTACAGGTATTGGTACACAGGTATAGGTACACAGGTACAGGTATAGGGACACAGGTACAGGTATAGGCGTACAGGTACAGGTATAGGCACACAGGTACAGGTATAGGAACACAGGTACAGATATAGGTACACAGGTACAGGTATAGGTACACAGGTACAGGTATAGGCACACAGGTACAGGTATAGGCACACAGGTACAGGTATAGGCACACAGGCACAGGTATAGGTACACAGGTACAGGTATAGGTACACAGGTAAAGATATAGGCACACAGGTACAGGTATAGGTACACAGGTACAGATATAGGCACACAGGTACAGGTATAGGTACACAGGTACAGATATAGGTACACAGGTAAAGATATAGGCACACAGGTACAGGTATAGGTACACAGGTACAGATATAGGTACACAGGTACAGGTATAGGTACACAGGTAAAGATATAGGCACACAGGTACAGGTATAGGTACACAGGTACAGATATAGGTACACAGGTACAGGTA
>NW_024744777.1:0-7385 GCF_018991925.1 Homarus americanus
CTTCCCCCTGTCTTCACTCCCTACTTCACTCAGTCCTCTTTCCCACCTACCTTCCCTCTTTCCCACCTACCTTCCCTCCCTCCCTCCTTCATTCTACCTTGCCTTACCACACCTTCATTCACTCTCAGGAGGAGCCAGGCAGGTATTCTCTTGGTTACTGTTATGTTCCTCCCGCACCTACAAGTTTGGCAGAGTTTTGGCCCTTTGATGATCAGAGTGAGCTCCGAGCGCCTTAGTCCGCATCAGATACCTCTCTCTTCCTTCCTTCGTCTCTCTCCCCTCCTTCCCCTCCCACCTCCCCTTCGTCTCTCTCCCCTCCTTTTCCTCTCTCCCCTCCTTCCCCTCCCTCCCCCCCTCTTTGTCCTCTCTCTCTCCCCTCCACCCCTCAGATTCATGACTGCTCGCCTGCAATGACAAAGTTCTACAGTATACAGATTTGCATTGAAGACTTGGGGAGTATTTTGTGTGTGTGTGTGTGTGTGTGTGTGTGTGTGTGTGCTCTCCCCAA
Organism: Homarus americanus; assembly: GCF_018991925.1. Taxonomy (NCBI): domain Eukaryota; kingdom Metazoa; phylum Arthropoda; class Malacostraca; order Decapoda; family Nephropidae; genus Homarus; species Homarus americanus. The sequence continues at coordinate 509 of NW_024744777.1, forward strand.
AGTGGTAAACAACCCTATAAAACTGACGACCAAAATACCGATGTGATTCTCCATTCAATTTCCAGAAAACACGTAGATAGTATTAATAGCACCACCATTACTCCCTGTTTAACTTTCCTGTATTGTTAATTAGTCGCTTCAAAGACATTAGTATCACCTGCTAATTGAGCGCTCATTTAATATCAATTTACACTGTATCAAACCAGTTACAGGTAAATGAAGGGCAATTATGGTTTAAATCTGACAAAGTAATCATTAATAAAGGTGAGAACTACTCCTGAAAGACTGGCAATATATACTTGAGTATGTATGTATGTATGTATGTATGTATGTATGTATGTATGTATATATGTATGTATATATGTATGTATGTATGTATAAAGACAAAAGCTAAAGTGCTACAGTGTCTCCCTTTTCCTGTGTGAGTTTATAGAGATGTATGTATGTTTGTATGTATGTATGTGGTGTAATGGTCAGTATGTTCGTCTCGCAAACAAATGGACCCAGGTTCGATCCTCGGGCATTTGCCTCTGTCTACCCAACAGTAATTGGGGACCTGGATGTTAATCGATTTGCGGATCGTGTTCCGGGGTAATGGTTAGCCAATGCAGTTGACGAATTGTCCGGTCTTCTCGGACTATTCCTTGACACTGGGTCATGCAACTTAGTGTGCGGTTGTTGGGTTGGCGACAGCTTCTACACCTTAAACAAATTCACGCCTAAGTGGCTCTAGGGCGGGCCATCCTCGATTTCGATGGGCAACCATTATATATATATATATATATATATATATATATATATATATATATATATATATATATATATATATATATATATATATATATATATATATTTATTTATTTAAAATTCCCATCTCAATTACTTCTGTTTTCGTGTTCAGTGGTGAAACTGCTGAGCCTCGTATAAATTTAAGCAGCCTAAGATTTAATCAACTAAAACGAAGGAGTTGTTCGCCTGCCTCTGACTGACTAGATGCTTCAAGGTCATCTATATCCAGTCCTGTATGTGTGCCAGTCTTAGTGTCGGTACCTTTTGGTAAATTGCATATAAAATATGTAAAAAAAATCATATTGGGGTAGAGTTTTGACATTAAAAATAGCAATGTTCTCTCTCACACACACACACACACCTTCCTCTACCTCCAAAACTCCCACACTTTACCCTCTTTATCGCAATATTCCTTACATCTAAAATTTCGGAAACACAGAGAGAGATAAAGATAACACACCCGGGGAAAAATTAAAAAAAACAGTAATTTACTTCTGCTCTCTCTCTCTCTCTCTCTCTCTCTCTCTCTCTCGTTCAGCATCTTCATATGGTCTCCTTTGATTACTTACTAATTGTATTATATTTTCCTCCATTGCATTATCACCCCCTTTCTTTCCTACCTACGTATCTTCTATCTCCTACTTCCTCTTCTTCCTCTTCCTAGCCCCTCTCTCTTTCCTCTCTAATCTATCTCCCATCTCATTCTATTCTATGTTCCTTTCCTTCCTTCCCATCCCTCATCCCCTACTTTATCTTCTTCTTACTCTTTGTCTTTCTCTCCCCTCCTCCTTTCTTTCCTACCCACCTCGTACTTCCTCTTCTTCTTCCTTCTCCCCCGCCTCTTCCATTCCTCCTCTTCGATCTCTCTCTCTCACCCCCCCCCTCCCCTCAGAGCCTCAAACATGTATCAAACAAGTCTAGCACCTCTCTCGCCTCCTCAGATGGGAAACTTCTTACACCTTGACAGCAAAATGCCTCGGTGTGATCTCCTGGGAAGAGAAGAGGCGAGGGTCAGCTTTGTACCAGGCTGTCCCACGTCTCCGGCCCTGCATATTGTCCCAGTCACCGGGTACAACACTGGTATAAATCAGACCTTGTACCCTGAGCCTCGATACAGAGAAAAAGAAGAAGAAAAAACACCATTCACCTTTCACGGCCTCGAAAATACGATACATTTCATATTAAACTTCAAAATAAATAAGTTTTCTGTCTTTCTGTCTGTCTGTCTGTGTTTTACATATGTTCTCGTGGGGCTATGATACTAATGTGACCTTGTGAGGTTTTACATATACTGTATATATTGATATTTATTTGTAGAGGTGAGTTTTATGTGTAAGAGGAGAGAGAGGGGAGTTATAGGATACAGTAGGTTTATGTGAGCCAGGTGGAGGGGAGGAGAGGGAGGTGGAAGGGTGAGGAAGACGGGAAGAAGGAAGGGGTGAGAGGATGGGGAAGAAGGGGAAAGGGATGGGTAAAAGGTGGAGGGAGAAAGGAATAGGGAGAAGGGGGGCAGAAGGTGGAGAAGTGGGGAAGAAACACTACATCACCTGGCCTGGATGACGAGAAACACTACATCACCTGGCCTGGATGACGAGAAACACTACATCACCTGGCCTGGATGACGAGAAACACTACATCACCTGGCCTGGATGACGAGAAACCTACATCACCTGGCCTGGATGACGAGAAACACTACATCACCTGGCCTGGATGACGAGAAACACTACATCACCTGGCCTGGATGACGAGAAACACTACATCACCTGGCCTGGATGACGAGAAACACTACATCACCTGCCCTGGATGACGAGAAACACTACATCACCTGGCCTGGATGACGAGAAACACTACATCACCTGGCCTGGTTGACGAGAAACACTACATCACCTGGCAGCTACCTGGATGACTGAAACACTACATCACCTGGCCTGGATGACGAAAGCACTACATCACCTGGCCTGGATGACGAAAACACTACATCACCTGGCCTGGATGACGAGAAACACTACATCACCTGGCCTGGATGACGAGAAACACTACATCACCTGCCCTGGATGACGAAAAACACTACATCACCTGGCCTGGATGACGAAAAACACTACATCACCTGGCCTGGATGACGAGAAACACTACATCACCTGGCCTGGATGACGAGAAACACTACATCACCTGGCCTGGATGACGAGAAACACTACATCACCTGGCCTGGATGACCGAAACACTACATCACCTGGCCTGGATGACGGCCCTACATCACCTGGCTGGATGACGAAAACACTACATCACACCTGGCCTGGATGACGAGAAACACTACATCACTTGGGCTGAATGACGAGAAACACTACATCACCTGGCCTGGATAACGAGAAACACTACATCACCTGGCCTGGATGACGAGAAACACTACATCACCTGGCCTGGATGACGAGAAACACTACATCACCTGGCCTGGATGACGAGAAACACTACATCACCTGGCCTGGATGACGAGAAACACTACATCACCTGGCCTGGATGACGAAAGCTTACTACATCACCTGGCCTGGATGACGAGAAACGCACTACATGCCTGGCCTGGATGACGAAGCTACTACATCACCTGGCCTGGATGACCGAGAAACACTACATCACCTGGCCTGGATGACGAAAACACCATCACCTGGCCTGGATGACGAAAACGCACTACATCACCTGGCCTGGATGACGAAGAGAAGCTTACTACATCACCTGGCCTGGATGACGAGAAACACTACATCACCTGGCCTGGATGACGGCTACTACATCACCTGGCCTGGATGACGAAACACTACATCACCTGGCCTGGATGACCAGCTTACTACATCACCTGGCCTGGTTGACGAGAAACACTACATCACCTGGCCTGGATGGCTACTACATCACCTGGCCTGGATGACGAGAAACACTACATCACCTGGCCTGGATGACGAGAAACACTACATCACCTGGCCTGGATGACGAGAAACACTACATCACCTGGCCTGGATGACGAGAAACACTACATCACCTGGCCTGGATGACGAGAAACACTACATCACTACATCATAGTTATTTATTTTAGTTGAGTAAATTTTCTCGGGATATGAAGGATAAAAATGGTGTGTGTGTGTGTGTGTGTGTGTGTGTGTGTGTGTGTGTGTGTGTGTGTGTTATAATCTTAAACCGTTCACGTATATGTAAAAGCTTGTAAACCCGGACCATTACGCTCACCATCACCATTAAAACTCACCATCACCTCTTCTCTTATATCTCACCATCATTCCTTTTAGCTATCTTTTTTATCATTACTTCTTCATTCATACTTCAGTGGTGCACCAGTAACCCTTCACCAGCATCGGTCCTCTAGTGAATAGTTCCTCCAGTCACCTCACCATCATTTCACCATAATATCACCATTCTCATCGTTACCTCACTGTGGCCTTCCCAAGAACTTCACCATCTCTTTTACTATCACCATCACCTCACCATTACTTCACCATAACACCAGGGTCCGTTGCTACCCACACGATGACGTCACCATCTGCAACGAGGACAATTTTTCTACTCCATGTCCGGTGCTTCTGGCTCGTGTGAGTAACCATAGTGTAGGTGTAGACAGCGGGGGTGAGAGAAAATAGTGTAGGCCTCTCCATTGTGGGTGAGAGACACTCATAATATTTAAAGTGTTTACCATGGAAGCTGTGACCCCCCCACGGTGGTACCTAGTTCGCCAGGCCACCGCCAGGGGGACATTAATCAACATTCCAGAAGTTGTATTTATGTTACATGTGGTATTTTTGCAGTTTTTCTTCAATAATTGATTTATTTTCGCAGTTCTTAACGTGATTTTAAACTCAAATAGCAGAGTTACCGTAGCGCTGTTGTTTATAACTGTTTGGTATTCTTTTGTATGTGTTTTGGTATAGGTTCTTGCAAAATTTCTTCATGATTCACGACACTCATACACACGACAGTCAAACACGCACACACAAGTGTATCTTGAGTTAGTAGCCAAGATTGGCTGTAAAAGGGCCACACACAGCTTCAATACAATTGTAACTCTGCTATTGGAGTATAAATTCAAACAAATTTTGAGAAAAACTACGAAAATATATGAATTATTAAAGAAAAACAACAAAACCACCTTCAGAAAAGCCGACAGTAGACCCCTGGCGGTGGCCTGACGAACTACGTCTAGCACCGCCGGGACCAGTTCGAGGCTGGGCCCAGCCAGTTGCTCACTTTAACTGATCACTTGGGTATGGAAGTGCTTTTTTTTTTTAATGGGAATTAACCCACCCGGGCACAGATCAAACGACCCACAACGGGGCCTGGGGGGGAGGGGGGGGCGAAAAAGGAACAGAAATAAATTTAAAATATAGAAGAAAAAGGTTATACTGTGTTAATGTACACCAGGAGGAGGGTTTCTATTTACTGGGGTTGGCGTCTCTTGGTGCCGCAGTAGGTGATTGGTGCTTTGGTAGAGTTAGTTTGTCTAACTGTCTCTGTCCGTCTGTCTCGCAGTCTCTGTCTGTCTTTGTATCTCTGTTTGTCTGTCCGTCAGTCTGTCTCTGTCTGCCAGTCTATTTTTACAATGTCTGTCACTGTCTGTCTGTGTCTGTGTTTGTCTCGTTCTGTCTCAGCCTCTCTGTCTTTCCACTATGTCGGTCTCTGGCTGTCTGTTCTGTCTCTCTGTCTGTCTGTCTGTTTTTTGTTGAAGGGAGTTGTTGAGTTAGGTTGTTTTTATTGAGAGGGTTGTCCCTGAGGTTGGGTATGGAGAATTGTAAGTATTTCTGTGCGGCTTTGTCTGGGGGGGTGGGGGTGTTGCTGTGTTTGGAGGTTGGTTGGTATTTTATTTTATTGTATTTATTTATTATTTTATTTTATTTTTTATTTTTTTATTTATTAATTTATTTATTTATTTTTATTTTGTTAATTATTTATTTATTTTTTGTTGGGGGGTGGGGGGGGGCGGTGGTCGGGTATGTTGATTTATAGGATAGGATTCCTTAGGGAGGATTTGTAGACAGACAGACAAACAGAGACAGTTAGAAAAACAGACAGACGGACGGACACAGACAGACAGACATTAAACAGACAGACACACAGAAACAGACAGAAACCGTCAGACAAACGGACAAACACACCGAAAGACACAGACAGAAAAAGACATACAGACAGACAAACAGACGAGCGGAGACTTGTAGGAATCTCTCTGTCTGTCTGTTGGTCTCTGTCATGTCTGTCTGTGTCTCTGCCTGTGTGTCTCTGTGTCCGTTTCTTTCTGTCTGCCTGTCTGTCTGTTTGTCGCAGACACAAGCAGACAACTGACAGACAGACAGACGGAGAAATAGAGGGACAGACAGAAACAGAGACGGCGACATAGACTAACATATAGACGAAAGAGACAGACAGACAGAAAAACAGAGGCAGAAAATCAGAAAGACAGACAGATCGATATTGTGAGACAGACTGGCAGAAACAGTCAGACACAGAGACACAGATAGATGGGGGATGGGGGGATTCCACACCCTTCCCAGTCGGTGGGTCCTGATACCTTCCGTTGCCAACTACCGGATGGTGCCATTCTCCACCTCCCAGGATGGGTGTGGATGGGGGATGGGGGGATTCCACACCCTTCCCAGTAGGTGGGTCCTGATACCTTCCGTTGCCAACTACCGGATGGTGCCATTCTCCACCTCCCAGGATGGGTGTGGATGGGGGATGGGGGGATTCCACACCCTTCCCAGTCGGTGGGTCCTGATACCTTACCGTACACCACCCTACACCACCATACCCCATACTACACTACCCACTACACCCCCACTACACCACCATACCCCACACTACACCACCCACTACACCACCCTACACACACACACTCCCCAGTCGGTGGGTCCTGATACCTTACCGTACACCACCCTACACCACCATACCCCATACTACACTACCCACTACACCCCCACTACACCACCATACCCCACCCTACACCACCATACCCCATACTACACTACCCACTACACCCCACACTACACCACCCACTACACCACCCTACACACACACTTCCCAGTCGGTGGGTCCTGATACCTTC
>NW_024744778.1:0-6655 GCF_018991925.1 Homarus americanus
CGTTAAACTAACTTCAAATTGCCTTCAACTAACTTCAAATGGCATTAGACTAACTTCAAATATCGTTAAACTAACTTCAAATGGCGCTAAACTAACTTTAAATGGCATTAAATTAACTTGACATGGCATTAAATTAACTTGACATGGCATTAAAATAACTTCAAATGGTGTTAAACTAACTTCAAAAGGTGTTAAACTAAATTTAAATTGCATTAAACTAACTTGAAAAGGCGTTAAGCTAACTATATATGGCGTTAAACTAACTTTAAATGGCATTGAACGATCTTCAAATGGCGTTAAACTAACTTCAAATGACGTTAAACTAACTTCAAATGGCGTTAAACTAACTTCAAAAGGTGTTAATCTAACTAAATGGCATTTTACGTGCTGCAAATGGCAGTAAACGTTCTTCAAATTGCGTTAAACGAACTTCAAATGGCGTTCAACTAACTTTAAATGACGTTAAATTAATTTTAATGGCGTTAAACTAAATTTAAATGGCATTAAACTAATTTCAAATGGCTTTAAACTAACTGCAAATGACGTTAAACTAACTTCAAATGGCGTTAAACTAACTTATAATGGCGTTAAACTAACTGCAAATGACGTTAAACTAACTTCAAATGGCGTTAAACTAACTTGAAATGACGTATAACTAACTTAAAATGGCGTTAAACTAACTTCAAATGGCATTAAACTAACTTGAAATGGCTTTAAACTAACTTCAAATGGCGCTAAACTATCTTTAAATGGCATTAACCTAACTTGAACTGACGTAAACCTAACTTTAAATGGCGTTAAACTAACTTTAAATGGCATTAAACTAACTTCAAATGGCGTTAAACTAACTGCAAATGACGTTAAAATAATTTCAAATGGCGTTAAACTAACTTTTAATGACGTTAAACTAACTGCAAATGACGTTAAACTAACTTCAAATGGCGTTAAACTAACATGAAATGACGTATAACTAACTTAAAATGGCGTTAAACTAACTTAAATGGCATTAAACTAACTTCATATGGTGTTAAACTAACTTCAAAAGGCGCTAAACTAACTTTAAATGGCACTAAACTAACCTCAAATGACATTAAACTAACTTCAAAAGGCGTTAAACTAAGTTTAAATGGCATTAAACTAACTTCAAATCGCGTTAAGCTAACTTTTAATGGCGTTAAACTAACTGCAAATGACGTTAAACTAACTTCAAATGGCGTTAAACTAACTGCAAATGACGTTAAACTAACTTCAAATGGCATTACACTAACTTCAACTGGCGTTAAACTAACTTCAAATTGCGTTCAACTAACTTGAAATGGCATTAGACTAACTTCAAATATCGTTAAACTAACTCGAAATGGCGCTAAACTAACTTTAAATGGCATTAGATTAACTTGAAATGTCATTAAATTAACTTCAAATGGTGTTAAACTAACTTCAAAAGGTGTTAAACTAATTTTAAATTGCATTAAACTAACTTGAAAAGGCGTAAAGCTAACTATAAATGGCGTAAAACGTGCTTCAAATGGCAGTAAACGTTCTTCAAATAGCGTTAACTAAATTCAAATGGTGTTAAACTAACTTCAAATGGCGTTAAACTAACTTCATTTGGCATTAAACAGATTTTAAAGAAGTGAAACTAACTTTATATGGCGTTAAACGTGCTTCATATGACAGTAAACGTTCTTCAAATGGCGTTAAACTAACTCTAGATAGCGTTCAACTTACTTTAAATAGCATTCAACTAACTATATATGGCGTTAAACTAACTTTAAATGGCATTGAACGATCTTCAAATGGCGTTAAACTAACTTCAAATGACGTTAAACTGACTTCAAATGGCATTAAACTTACTTCAAATGGCGTTAAACTAACTTCAAATGGCATTAAACTAACTTCAAATGGCGTTAAACTAACTTCAAATGGCGCTAAACTATTTTTAAATGGCATTAACCTAACTTGAAATGACGTAAACCTAACTTTAAATGGCGTTAAACTAACTTTAAATGGCATTAAACTAACTTCAAATAGTGTAAAACTAACTTCAAAAGGTGTTAAACTAACTTTAAATGGCATTAAACTAACTTTAAATGGCGTTTAACGTGCTTCAAATGGCAGTAAACGTTCTTCAAATTGCGTTAAACTAACTTCAAATGGCGTTAAACTAACTTTAAGTGACGTTAAATTAACTTTAAATGGCGTTAAACTAAATTTAAATGGCATTAAACTCACTTCAAATGGCGTTAAACTAAGTGCAAATTACGTTAAACTAACTTCAAATGGCGTTAAACTAACTTTTAATGGCGTTAAACTAACTACAAATGACGTTAAACTAACTTCAAATGGCGTTAAACTAACTTGAAATGGCGTATAACTAACTTAAAATGGCGTTAAACTAACTTAAATGGCATTAAACTAACTTCAAATGGTGTTAAACTAACTTCAAAAGGCATTAAACTAACTTTAAATGGCGTTAAACTAACTGCAAATGACGTTAAACTAACTTCAAATGGCGTTAAACTCACTTGAAATGACGTATAACTAACTTTAAATGGCGTTAAACTAACTTTAAATGGCATTAAACTAACTTCAAATGGCGTTAAACTAACTTGAAATGGGTATAACTAACTTAAAATGGCGTTAAACTAACTTAAATGGCATTAAACTAACTTCAAATGGTGTTAAACTAACTTCAAAAGGCGTTAAACTAACTTTAAATGGCGTTAAACTAACTGCAAATGACGTTAAACTAACTGGTAGCGTTGACTCGCTTTGAAATGACCAACTAACTTTATGCGTTAAACTAACTACAGCAGCGTTATTAACTTCAAATGACGTTAAACTAAGTTGACGTATAATTAACTTTAAATGGCGTTAAAGTAACTTTAAATGGCATTAAACCTTCAAATGGTGTTAAACTAGCTGAGGTGTTAAACAAACTTTAAATGGCATTAAACAAACTTGAAATGACGGTAAACTAACTGTAAATAGCGTTAAACGTGCTTCAAATGGCAGTAAACAAACTTCCAAATAGCGTGAAACAAACGTTAGAAATACCGTTAAATGCGTTTTCCAGGCTTCGTTAAACTAACTTTAATTGGCGTTAAACGAACTTTAAATGGCGTTAGAAAAACATTAAATGGCGTGAAACAAACTTTGAATGGCGTTAAATGCACTTTAAATGGAGTAAAAATAACTTTAAATGGCATTAAACTAACTTCAAATGGCGTTAAAGTAACTTTCAATTGCGTTCAACTAACATTAAATAGCGTTCAACTAACTTTAAATGGCATTAAATAAACTTTAAAGGCATTAAACTAACTTCCAATGCTGTTCACCTAACTTTAAATGGCGTTCAACTTACTTTAAATGGCATTGAACAAACTTTAAATGGAGTTAAACTAACTTAAATGGCATTAAACTAACTTGAAATGACAAAAAACTAACTTTAAATGGCAATAAACTAACTTTAAATGGCATTAAACTAACTTCAAATGGTGTTAAACTAACTTCAAATGGCGTTAAACTAACTTCATTTGGCATTAAACAGATTTTAAATGAAGTGAAACTAACTTTATATGGCGTTAAACGTGCTTCATATGGCAGTAAACGTTCTTCTAATGGCGCTAAACTAACTTGAAATGGCGTTAAACTGACTTGAAATGGCGTTAAACTAACTTTATATGACGTTAAATTTACTTTAAATGGCGTTAAACTAAATTTAAATGGCATTAAACTAACTTCAAATGGCTTTAAACTAACTTCAAATGTAGTTAAACTAACTTTAAATGGCGTTAAAAAACTGCAAATGACGTTAAACTAACTTCAAATGGTATTAGACTAACTTCAAATATCGTTAAACTAACTTCAAATGGCGCTAAACTAACTTCAAATGGCGTTAAACTAACTTCAAATGGCATTAAACTAACTTCAAATGGCGTTAAACTAACTTCAAATGGCGTTAAACTAACTTCAACTGGTGTTAAACTAACTTCAAAGGCGTTAAACTAACTTCAAATGACGCTAAACTAACTTCAAATGGCATTAAACTAACTTCAAATGGCGTTAAACTAACTTTAAATAGCGTTCAACTAACATTAAATAGTGTTCAACTAACTGTAAATGGCATTAAATAAACTTTAAACGGCATTAAACTAACTTCAAATGGTGTTCACCTAACTTTTAATGGCGTTCAACTTACTTTAAATGGCATTAAACGAACTTTAAATGGCGTTAAACTAACTTCAAATGGCGTTAAACTATCTTTAAATGGCATTAACCTAACTGCAAATGACGTTAAACTAAATTCAAATGTCGTTAAACTAACTTCAAATGGCATTAAACTAACTTCAAATGGCGTTAAACTAACTTTAAATAGCGTTCAACTAACATTAAATAGCGTTCAACTAACTTTAAATGGCATTAAATAAACTTTAAACGGCATTAAACTAACTTCAAATGGTGTTCACCTAACTTTAAATGGCGTTCATATTACTTTAAATGGCATTGAACGAACTTTAAATGGCGTTAAACTAACTTCAAATGGCGCTAAACTATCTTTAAATGGCATTAACCTAACTTGAACTGACATAAACCTAACTTTAAATGGCGTTAAACTAACTTTAAATGGCATTAAAGTAACTTCATATGGTGTAAAACTAGCTTCAAAAGTTGTTAAACTAACTTTTAATGGCATTAAAATAACTTTAAATGGCGTTTAACGTGCTGCAAATGGCAGTAAACGTTCTTCAAATTGCGTTAAACTAACTTCAAATGGCGGTCAACCAAATTTAAATGACGTTAAATTAACTTTAAATGACGTTAAACTAAATTTAAATGGCATTAAACTAACTTCAAATGGCTTTAAACTAACTTCACATGTCGTTAAACTAACATTAAATGGCGTTAAACTAACCGCAAATGACGTTAAACTAAGTTCAAATGGCTGTAAACGTTCTTCAAATGGCGTTAAACTAACTTTAATTAGCGTTCAACTTACTTTAAATAGCATTCAACTAACTATAAATGGCGTTAAACTAACTTTAAATGGCATTGAACGAACTTTAAATGGCGTTAAAGTAACTTGAAATGGCATTAAATTAACTTCAAATGGCGTTAAACTAACTTCAACTGGTGTTAAACTAACTTTAAAAGGCATTAACCTAACTTCAAATGGCGTTAAACTAACTTCAAATGGTGCTAAACTAACTTTAAATGGCGTTAAACTAACTTCAAATTGCGCTAAACTAACTTTAAATGCCATTAAACTAACTTCAAATGGTGTTAAACTAACTTCAAAAGGTGCTAAACTAACTTTAAATGGCATTAAACTAACTTGAAATGGCGTTAAACGGACTTCAAATGGCGTTAAACTAACTTTAAATGACGTTAAATTTACTTTAAATGGCGTTAAACTAAATTTAAATGGCATTAAACTAACTTCAAATGTCGTTAAACTAACTTTAAATGGCGTTAAAAAACTGCAAATGACGTTAAACTAACTTCAAATGGTATTAGACTAACTTCAAATATCGTTAAACTAACTTCAAATGGCGCTAAACTAACTTCAAATGGCGTTAAACTAACTTCAAATGGCATTAAACTAACTTCAAATGGTGTTAAACTAACTTCAAAAGGCGTTAAACTAACTTTAAATGGCGTTAAACTAACTGCAAATGACGTTAAACTAACTTCAAATGGCGTTAAACTCACTTGAAATGACGTATAACTAACTTTAAATGGCGTTAAACTAACTTTAAATGGCATTAAACTAACTTCAAATGGCGTTAAACTAACTTGAAATGGGTATAACTAACTTAAAATGGCGTTAAACTAACTTAAATGGCATTAAACTAACTTCAAATGGTGTTAAACTAACTTCAAAAGGCGTTAAACTAACTTTAAATGGCGTTAAACTAACTGCAAATGACGTTAAACTAACTTCAAATGGCGTTAAACTCACTTGAAATGACGTATAACTAACTTTTAATGGCGTTAAACTAACTGCAAACGACGTTAAACTAACTTCAAATGACGTTAAACTAAGTTGAAATGACGTATAATTAACTTTAAATGGCGTTAAAGTAACTTTAAATGGCATTAAACTAACTTCAAATGGTGTTAAACTAACTTCAAAAGGTGTTAAACAAACTTTAAATGGCATTAAACAAACTTGAAATGACGGTAAACTAACTGTAAATGGCGTTAAACGTGCTTCAAATGGCAGTAAACAAACTTCAAATAGCGTGAAACAAACGTTAAATACCGTTAAATGCGTTTCAAATTTCGTTAAACTAACTTCATATGGCATTAAACTAACTTCAAATGGTGTTAAGGTAACTTTAAATGGCATTAAACTAACTGCAAATGACGTTAAACTAACTTCAAATGGCGTTAAACTAACTTCATATGGCATTAAACTAACTTCAAATGGCGTTAAACTAACTTTAAATTGCGTTCAACTAACATTAAATAGCGTTCAACTAACTTTAAATGGCATTAAATAAACTTTATAGGCATTAAACTAACTTCCAATGGTGTTCACCTAACTTTAAATGGCGTTCAACTTACTTTAAATGGCATTGAACAAACTTTAAATGGAGTTAAACTAACTTAAATGGCGTTAAACTAACTTGAAATGACAAAAAACTAACTT